>NW_014579672.1:26734-28190 GCF_000485595.1 Priapulus caudatus
AGTCGTGTGTGTGTGTGTGTGTGTGTGTGTGTGTGTGTGTGTGTGTGTGTGTGTGTGTGTGTGTGTGTGTGTGTGTGTGTGTGTGTGTGTATGCGTGCGCGCGCGCGTGTGTGTGCGTACGTGTGCGCACGTGTGCGCGCGCGGGTGCGCATATATTATAGCGATTATACAGATAGTTGAATAAATGTTTGTAGTTTTTCTCAAAAGCACTCATCATGTTCTATACTACTCTCCATGCTTTCAAACATATATACATATACATATATAAGATGTAATTGTAAGGTTTGCGTAGCAAAAAGAAAACTAAATTATGCATATACGTGAGGTGTTTGCATAATACGTAACCCATATGTTCGTGATGTGTGATGCAATGATTATATATCGTTGATCGTCTACGCTCTGGTATAAGTGAGATATATATATATATATCATGCAATGACAGCCCCAGCAGACACTGAGGCACAGCATGACATTTATTATATAAATATATATATATATATATATATATATAGTACTATAGGGCGGCCTATAGGGGCCTATATATGATGTGCTATATGAATTATATAATACACACTTTCTAATATATGAACGCGTGTGCAGCGGCAAATCTGACCTGCAAATGACACAAACAACACAGAGTGAGTAAACGACTCATGTTCTCTTCACGGCAGACCCCAGATAACAACCACAGTATATATTATATATACTATATATATATATTATATATATATATATATATTTATATATATATATATATATATATATATTCAGGGCTCCGTTTCAACGAAGCGTTTATTAACTTAATTATGATTAAATCACTACAATCATAAGATTACTTAACCTCTCTGTAACTTATGATTGTTAATCTCCTTAAAAAATCTGATTTCACGAACGGCGATTTAAGTAGCATATCTAACTAATCACATAAGGAGCCGACTTAAAAACATGAATTAACTGTATTAAAAATGGGCAGACAACGCCAAAAGTATCTGCAAATTCGTTAGCATGAAAAGAACATTAATTGCAAATTATAATGACAGGGGGGTTAAAGTTAGTACAGCTTAATGCTTAGATATTTAAATTTCGCTTGGAAAAAATTGGAGTAAAATTTCTCCAATTGTAAAATCTGGCAGCGTACTTCAATATATCTAGTACTCGACCTACATACTACATTTCTAGGTACGTAGCCAACTAATTTTAAAAAAATCGAAAATTAGTGATTTAATTCAGTTTCGCTCACCTGAGTAGAATATAAATATTGTGATTTAACTTAATCATATTCAACAGTTACTCTACGCCCCTTTTCGTGAAACAGTTCAACTTCTGCTCAATTTTAATACGGGAAGTTAATCATGATAAGCCTGATTTAATTTGCATTGATTAAAATACTTAAGTACCGGGCTTCGTGAAACCGGCCCCAGAGGTTATAAAGACAATAAGCACGCCCGGATTTGTC
>NW_014579673.1:0-2758 GCF_000485595.1 Priapulus caudatus
TCTCTCTCTCTCTCTCTCTCCCTCTATCTCTCTCTCTGTCTCTCGTTCTCTCTCTCTCTCTCTTTCTATCTCTCTTTCTATTTTTCTCTCACTCCCTCTTTCTCTCTCTCTCTCTCTTCCTATTTCTCTCACTCCATTTTTCTCTTTCACACACTCTCGATCTCTCTTTCTAAGATAACTTTTCAACTCTTCCATTTCTCTCTTTTCTCTCACTCCCACTTCCTCCCCCTCTCTCATTCTCACTCTCTCTCGTGCTCTCTCTCTCTCTCGCTTCTCTCTCTCTCTCTCCTCGTACTTCTCTTATTCTCTCTTCTCAACCTCACTTCTGCTTCCTCTCTCTCTCTCTTTCTACTCTCTCTTTTCTCCTCTCTCTCTCATCTCTCTCTCTCTCTCTCGCTCTCTCTCTTTCTCTCACTCCCTCTTCCTCTTTCACACACTCTCTCTCTCTCTCTTTTTATCTCTCTTTCTCTTTCTCTTTTATACCCATTCCTTGCTGCAACCTATAATAGGTCTATAGTATAATATGATATATGCATAGTATATATATATATATATATATATATATATATATATATACAATATCAAATAATCACACGAAAACCACCAAAAGAAACTAGCACATCAATATAATCGCAACCATAAACTATGAATATACCATAATATAATCGCAACTATGAATTAGGTAGCAAAAGTTACAAACGGATATTATTGTAAAATTCTCCTGTCTATATTTCAGCCAGCCGCTATATATCCCACCATACGTTTGAAAATACAGACATGTACAGTTAGGTACGTGCCGCAGGTTAGGCGTACAAACCCCGTATGTAGGGCCTACCACTTTCCGCGGAGGAGCCTATTAGTGTGATCTTGATCTTATATTTGTATATTTATATTTATATATATTATATTACTGGGTTTGTGAAGTCAGGTGAATTTGGCGTAAATTTCAAACGCTTTACGGAAATTTTTAGACGCCACGCGGCGACACGTTCACATCGACGCGTCACTCGTGCAAGATGGCGGCTCGGCGAACCGCACACGCGCAGAGACGCTGTGCGGCGAAGGTGACGCCCGCAAATCGAACGTTGAAATGTCGCCATCTTGAATTCCGACTTTTGCCGAACAATTCCGGTTTGAGTCGATTTATCTCAGGGTCGACTGCGACTGTCGTAGGTCGCCGACGTCTGCTTGCAGACGAGCGCGAGAATGGCGGCTCGAAACTGTCTGTTCTGCCAGACGTAGATGAACGGGTTGGCGAGCGAGTTGAGCACGAGCAGCACGGAGCGCACGTTCCTCAGCCAGCCGTACGGCTCGTACGAGCCGCGCGCGTGGATCGCCACCATGTAAACCATGTGCGGTAACATGCACGTCACCGCCAGACTGATGATCATCACCGTCATCTTCGTCGTTCTCGATTTGAACGGAGATGGCGCCACGGTCGCGCCTCCCGCGTGCTGACGGGCGACGCGCGCGAGACTCAGACGCAGTATGGCGACGTAGGTGTACACCATGACGAGCAGCACGACGACGTAGTTGGCGACGTGGAAGTACACGAAGCCGGCCGGCAGAATCCAGTCCGGCTTGCACTCGTGGTGCGCGTGCTTCTCCCGACACGCGACCAGCAGCGCCACCGCTACGCACGTCGTCGCCGCGCCGTACGTCCAGCTGAACGCGATCAGCCGACGCGCCACGCGACGCGTCAGCCGCGTCTTGTACAGCACGGGCCGCGTGACGGCGAAGAAGCGGTCGGCAGTGATGAGCACGAGCGACGTCATCGTCGACGCGACGGCGAAGAAGATGACGGCCGTCGTGAATACGCACGACGCGTGACTGTAATGCTGCTCTCCGACCGTCATCATCAGCAGCCTTACGACGAAGTAGACCGCGCCGAAGAGCGCATCGGCGCCGGCAAGGCTGGCGACAAAGCGCGTCGTGTTCGTCTGCAACTTGGCGGTGCGCGCCGTGGCGACGACGACGACGACGATGCCGTTCATGACGCAGGAGGAGGAGGAGAGGGCGAGCATAAGGAGGTTGAAGGCTAGCGCTTCCTGGCGGCCGGCGCCCGCGCTGCTGGCCCCGCCCGCCACGTGGGTGACGTTCATGCTGCTGCTGCTGCTGCTGACGATGATGCTGATGCTGATGATGGTGGTGGTGGTGGCGGCGGCGGCGGTGGCGGTGGTGGTGGCGGTAGTGGTGGCGGTAGCGGCGGTGGTGGTGGTGGCGGTGGTGGTGATGATGATGGTGGTGGTTGTGGTGATGGTTATGGTGGTGGTGCTTGTTGTTATTGTTATTGCTGTTGTTGTTGTTGCTGTTGCTGTTGCTGTTGCTGTTGCTGTTGCTGTAGTTGTTGTTCTTGTTGTTGGTGGTTATTGTTTGTTCGTCCTCCTTGTCTCACTCATTTCTTTTTCTTCTTTTTTTCTTCTTCGTCCCCTTCCTATTAATGCAATTTCTTCTTTTTCTTCGGATTCTTTGAATATTCACGTTGTTATACACACAGAGATACCCCTATCGGATGCCACCATCCGGTATGACGTCACGGCCAGTCGATCGTCCGCACGTCTTATGCAGCAACACTTCCCACTGCCGCATCTCAGGGACTCTTTCTAGCTTCTCACTCTCGCTTTCTTTCTCTCTGCAATCTATCGCTCTCTCTCTCTCTCTCTCTCTCTCTCTCTCTCTCTCGCTGAAATCTATTGCTCTCTCTTTCTCTCTCTTTCTCTCTCTCGCTGAAATCTATTGCTCTCTCTTTCTCTCTCTT
>NW_014579673.1:3427-10548 GCF_000485595.1 Priapulus caudatus
TCGGGCGGAACCGTCGCGGCGAGGCGGCCGACGTCCTTCCTGTCTTGCGGCGGAGAGAGAGAGGGGGCGAGGACACAACTGCGGCGACGCACACCTGCCTCTCCGCTCTTCACCTGTCTATCGATTGCAAGAGGAAGCCTACAGCGTGTCGCGAGGCGACAGTCTGACGCATGCGCGCGCGGGTGCACCCGTCAGCTGCCCGTGCGCACCGGTTCAGCATCGTAGGTAGCCCCCCCACCGTATGGAAAACGTCCCCCCCCGTACATCGCACATGGGCAATATAGGTTAAATCCCCACGCGCATGCCTAATGCGTCCTGCTAGACACACCCACGCATCCTATCAGGGCTTAATTATGACAACGGACGTTTTGTCATTATTAACGCCTGATCACATGTAATGCAGAAGGGGGCCTTTGCTATAGGGACATGTCTAACCGTTTTTTTCCCCAGGTAAATTCCATTTTTTTCTGTAATTTTTAAAATGGTTTTTTACTTCTCCAGTCAAATCGTAAGCGTGTACGACGCGTGGAATCGAAATTGCTGCCTTGTCTTGTCTTGTCTGAGACTGTTCTAATCATAGAAATAGATAGACAACAGTTGTCTATCTATTAATTCTATGGTACTAATCGTCTAGCTGGTGTGGCTATAAACGTACAGGTCATCATATATTGCTTTGATGACCCAATTTTTTATGCTGCTTGATAGAAGCAGAAAGCAACTGGGTTGTGCGTGATCCCGTGTGTAGCCAGAGAGCGGAGAGTAGGGCGCGTGTGAGTCGTGACAATCAGAGCCGTATATATATATAGATCTCTATATACGGCTCTGATGACAATGAGCGCGCATGTATGCATGTATGCAGTGTATTTGTGGGTAAACAGACCGCACGACGCCAGGCTGACAGCCATAGAAATAATATAGATAACCATCTATAGTCTATCTATATCATTTCTATGCTGACAGTACATGTACACGAATGGAAACCAAATTAAATAATTATATTTACAGCGTGAACTAATGATATCACATGTTATTTTACGGACGTATCGCGTTAGATTTGGCTGATAGCAATTACGAAAATCCTAGTTCCTGTTTTGTTCTAAAAAAGAGCCAGCCTAGATCTTTCCTGAGGCAGACCGGAGAGTCTCAAAACTCACAACTCATAAACAAGCATAAAACATGAAAAACTCCGAAAAGCAATTTTCCTTTCACAATTTTCACGCGACAAATACGTGTGGAAACAAAGAATACGACACAGTCACCTGCTCACACATTCACTTGANAAACAAACATACACACATCAACAGATCTAGATGCACGCATGCATACACGTATATATGTATGTACATGTACATGCACGCACGCACGCACGCACACGCACACTCACACGCACACGCACACACACACACGAACACACACATGCACACGCACACGGACACACACACACACACACATGAACAGCAGACATACTCACTCGCTCCGTCTTGAACTGGTCTGCGTCGACAGTAAAGTCAAGTTGTACGATGCCTGCCTGCAGACAGCGCTGTGCGATGATGCTGCCTATGTTAGCGGCTGCAGCCACATCACTACCGCTGTAACAAACAAAACACCGTATCATGCCTTGGCCTGCTGCCGACCTTCCTAACGAATCACGGTGTGCTTCCCTGGTCACTGGACCCGGTTCAGATTGAGTATTCGCAATATGAGGAAACCCCACTTGCTCTTCCTGAAATTAGTTGATGATAATAATAATAATAATAATAATAATAATAATAATTAATAAATAAATAATAACAATAATAAAATCATCGATCGGTTACCGACAAGAGACAATGTATCAACCTCAACCAGGTGACCGGATTCCTCCACTCTTGCCTCTTGCCCTTCGATTTGCCAGATATCACACTGAGCTAGCATCAGCATCGGGTGACTCCCTGATAACAGCCCTAGGCACGGCCGAGCGGGGCAGCACAGCCGTGAACGTCCTACCTGTGTATTACGTGTGACGCTACCTGTGTATTACTTGTCACGCTACCTGTGTATTACGTGTGACGCTACCTGTGTATTACTTGTCACGCTACCTGTGTATTACGTGTGACGCTACCTGTGTATTACTTGTGACGCTACCTGTGTATTACGTGTCACGCTACCTGTGTATTACTTGTCACGCTACCTGTGTATTACGTGTGACGCTACCTGTGTATTACTTGTCACGCTACCTGTGTATTACGTGTCACGCTACCTGTGTATTACTTGTCATGCTACCTGTGTATTACGTGTGATGCTACCTGTGTATTACGTGTCACGCTACCTATGTATTACCTGTCATGCTACCTGTGTATTACGTGTCATGCTACCTGTGTATTACTTGTCATGCTACCTGTGTATTACCTGTCACGCTACCTGTGTATTACTAGTCATGCTACCTGTGTATTACTTGTGATGCTACCTGTGTATTACGTGTGATGCTACCTGTGTATTACGTGTGATGCTACCTGTGTATTACTTGTGATGCTACCTGTGTATTACGTGTGATGCTACCTGTGTATTACGTGTGATGCTACCTGTGTATTACTTGTGATGCTACCTGTGTATTACGTGTGATGCTACCTGTGTATTACGTGTGACGTTGTTACCTGTAGAGCTGATTCATGATGGCCGGCTCGCTGGTCGACGCCGTCACGACGACCCTGCCGCCGTAATGAACGACCTCAGCCGTCGTGCGGTGACTGTTTCGCTTGAATCGCAGCCTGCGCACAAATCAGCACGTCAGCGGCAGTTAGCTCGGTGTCCAGACTCCAGANTCGGCGGTCGGAGAACAACGCATCTTTTGCGCAACGCCATCTTGTACCCGGTCTCTCTGGATACAACCTGTGCACAAGCTGTTATTGTGAGATCTACACTAATTTGTGTTGATTAGCCGGCAAGTAGTGTACATCATTACATGTGTACTCAGTACTGTAGTCTGTACTGTCACTGTGACAGTCTGTGCAGTCATGCCGCGCGTTTTTGCAAACATTGCGCTCTGCATAGTATTCATAACTGAAGGAAGAGCACCCTTAAATAATGTACCTTTGCATGAATATTGTATGTGATTTCTAAACACTGTTCTCGTCACGCTTAAAAGCATATTGAGTTGCTATTTATGATGAACTTTGTCAAAGTATAAAATGGGCATGTCGCACAGCTGCCATAACGCTTGCCTCAGCGCCCTCTCTCGTCAAAATTATCAACAACCCAAAAATTCGCCAAAAATTCTTTCATTTCGATTCATCACGCCGGATGGCGCTAGATACTCATCAACAAAACAAGATGGCGGACGATACACTTGTAATGTTGAATAAATTGGAAAATATAAAAGAAATACGGTAAGTTTCGTAACTTGCCAAGTCAAACCTTATTTATTGTTAAAATAAGTTAGATTAAGAAAATTTGTTATCATCGTGTGAACAAATCAATTAATCAATGTGAATGTAAAGTCTATTAGGCCCATATGAATATGATATATTCTATAATCCTAAAAAAAGGACGGTACCGACTAAAATACCGTACGGACTACCGCCTACCGGTATTATAAAGTAATCCTTAGGCTTAGGACCTGAGCAGTGATCAATTGTTGAACCTGAGACTAAGTCGAAGTTCTTCGTGTGGTGCACTAGAGTTTGGAGAGCAATTTTATTGCAGGGGCAAAACGCTGCAGCTGGAGAAAGTGCGCTCGCGGCTGCGTGGAGAGCTGGAGGCGATCGAGAAGGAGGAGGCATACTTGAAGGAGTACAAGAATGAGATGGAGCTCCTGCTGCAGGAGAAAATGGCTCACGTCGAGGAGCTGAGACTCATCCACGCCGACATCAACCTGGTAAGGTCACGGTGAATCTCTTCTCTTGCTGCCCTAGTACAGCTCCTCCTCCGTTACTGCCTTTCTTCTCCTCTCTTCTCTTGCTGCCCTAGTACAGCTCCTCCTCCGTTATTATAGCCCAATATTCCTCTTTATTTACTGATCGACCTCCACCTCCATCTTCATCTCTTCTCTTTCTTTCTTATTTCTCGTCCAGCTTTAACCTATTAATGCCTAAAATCATGAGTATGCGTAGCAACACAAGTTTACCTTTGTTTTAACCGGATCACGAGTTATGCGAAAAAATGTATGCCGTTTAATGTTTTGTGTTATGTACAATGTTTAGGCAACATTTTTCTCCATTAATTTTCTTGAACCGGAAATGTCGATCTGCAGTCGCGATGAATAATATTTCCCTTTAGTCGCGCTGCCCCAATTTTTGCTGTCGTTCATAGGGAGACCGAATAGGCGCGCACCGCAACTGTAAACAGATGCCAAATACGTGCACAACTAAGCAAAAAGTCTCAAGCGAAGTGGCTAACCACAGCGTTAGGCAAGACTGATGTAAAAGTTTACCTGTTACTATGGCAACACTAATGCGATGGTTGTTTAAAAAGGAAACGTTTGTTGAGAAATTCCTTCTCAACAAACGTTTCCTGTTTAAACAACCACCGCATTAGTCAAAGTCAAAGGACAAGTCAAACGTTAGAGAATGCAAGGAATGTGGATTTTGAAAGCGAATTTCAGTTGTAATAGGAATCAATTCTTGGTTTTAAATCACGTTTATAATTTGAACTGATCAATCTAACTTTGCAAAATATCACCATGTGGCCTTCAATATACGAAATTTCATATTGCAATTATGAACACATCTAAATGCAAAACGTAAATGTAAAGATAACAGATACCCCTTACAATAAATAGAAAAAGCTTTCACAGCCTAGTGTAGGTTAGCTAAATATTATTATTATGACCTTCGCCAAGGGGTTGGCAGGAGGTTATGTTTTCACCGGCGTTTGTTGGTTTGTGGGTTTGTGCGTTTCTTTCTTTGTGTACAGCCTAACTAAAAATGTTCAGGACGGATTGTCATAAAATTTTCAGGATAGGTCAGAAATGGGCTAACTTAGAATTGATAAAGTCGATACTGTGAAATTAGCTTCGTATCGCCGGCATAAAGCCTACTATCCCCCACCCCACCCCATAACATCGTGTAGTTTTGCCGGACAGAGCATGTTAACGAAACCATGGCAACAGAGTTGCGACGCCCACGTGCTGCTCCAGGAACGGTGGAGCCGAACGTGACAACGGCCTCAACGACAAACAATGTGTGTGTCCGCAGATGGAGACGACCATCAAGAACTCTGAGGACGAGCGCGTCCGCTGGCTGGACACGGCCAAACACCTGTTCGACGAGTATCGCCCCCTGAAGGAGCAGGTCGACAACTTGCGCGCGATCGTCGGACTCAATGGACTCCCGGAGCTGGAGGGCGAAAGCGAGAAGTTGACGCCTGAGTGAGTTGCGCCGCAGGGGTTGGTGGGAATCAACAGCCGCAGGGGGGTGGTGGGAAATGAGACCTGCAAGGGATGGTGGAAAGCGAGAGCTGCAGGGGGTGTGTGAAGTGAGACCTGCAGGGGATGGTGGGAAGCAAGAGCCGCAGGGGGTGGTAGGAAGTGAGACCTGCGGGGGATGGTGGGAAGCGAGAGCCGCAGGGGAGGACCAAAGGTCAGACCTATAGGGATGGTGGGAAGCAGGAGCGGCAGGGAAGAATGTGCGGATAGGCCTGAAGGGGATGGTGGGAGGCAGGAGCGGCAGGGAAGAATGTGCGGATAGGCCTGAAGGGGAAATTGCAAGAGGAAGCCTGCAGCGTGTCGCGAGGCGACAGTCTGACGCATGCGCGCGCGGGTGCACCCGTCAGCTGCACGTGCGCACTTGTTCAGCATCGTAGGTAGCCCCCCCCGTATGGATAACGTCCCCCCCCGTACATCGCTCATGGGCAATATAGGTGAAATCCCCACGCGCATACCTAATGCGTCCTGCTAGACACACTCACGCATCCTATCAGGGGTTAATTATGACAACGGACGTTTTGTCATTATTAACGCCTGATCACATGTAATGCAGAAAGGGGCCTTTGCTATAAGGGCATGTCTAACCGTTTTTTTCCCCAGTACTACAGGTAAATTCCATTTTTTTCTGTAATTTCTGAAATGGTTTTTTACTTCTCCAGTAAAATCGTAAGCGTGTACGACGGGTGGAATCGAAATTGCTGCCTTGTCTTGTCTTGTCTGAGACTGTTCTAATCATAGAAATAGATAGACAACAGTTGTCTATCTATTAATTCTATGGTACTAATCGTCTAGCTGGTGTGGCTATAAACGTACAGGTCATCATGTATTGTTTTGATGACCCAATTTTTTATGCTGATTGATAGAAGCAGAAAGCAACTGGGTTGTGTGTGATCCCGTGTGTAGCCAGAGAGCGGAGAGTAGGGCGCGTGTGACAATCAGCAGAGCCGTATATATATATAGATCTCTATATACGGCTCTGATGACAATGAGAGCGCATGTATGCATGTATGCAGTGTATTTGTGGGTAAACAGACCGCACGACGCCAGGCTGACAGTCATAGAAATAATATAGATAACCATCTATAGTCTATCTATATTATTTCTATGCTGACAGTACATGTACACGAATGGAAACCAAATTGAATAATAATGTTTACAGCGTGAACTAATAATATCACATGTTATTTCACGGACGTATCGCGTTAGATTTGGCTGATAGCTTTTACGAAAATCCGAGTTCCTATTTTGTTCTAAAAAAGAACCAGCCTAGATCTTTCCTGAGGCAGACCGGAGAGTCTCAAAACTCACAACTCTACAAGCCTCCAGGCGAAAAGGTTCAAGCATAAAACATGAAAAACTCCGAAAAAAAATTTTCCTTTCACAATTTTCACGCGACAAATACGTGTGGAAACAAAGAGTACGACACAGTCCCCTGCTCACACATTCACTTGACACCTCTATGACAGCAGTGTTGTCGTGACCATTTGCATATGGCGGCGTTGACGCGAGGGTCCATTACCAACTCGAGCTCACATCAACAAGTCGTGTGTACATGAGTCTAAACGTTGAATGGATGGATGGATATACACGTGGTGACGCGCTATAGCTTGAAACTCGCGTTTGTTGTTTTTGTGTTTGCTAACGACAAAATTGTTAGCGCGCTCGATCAGGAAAGTGTGTGTGTGTGTGTGTGTGTGTGTGTGTGTGTGTGTGTGTGTGT
>NW_014579673.1:10875-13720 GCF_000485595.1 Priapulus caudatus
TATAGGGATGGTGGGAAGCAGGAGCGGCAGGGAAGAATGTGCGGATAGGCCTGAAGGGGATGGTGGGAAGCGAGAGCCGCAGGGGAGGACCAAAGGTCAGACCTATAGGGATGGTGGGAAGCAGGAGCGGCAGGGAAGAATGTGCGGATAGGCCTGAAGGGGATGGTGGGAGGCAGGAGCGGCAGGGAAGAATGTGCGGATAGGCCTGAAGGGGATGGTGGGAAGCGAGAGGAATGAGGTGCTGAGCCATGTGGGAGTTGGTTACTGTCGAGGGAACTGGCAGGTGAAAAGAGCGAGGTGTGGAGGTCAGATAGTGTAGGGATGCTGGTAGTTTCATAATAACACAGAATATAACTGGGCGGTGAAAGTGTGGGAATGTGTGACTTCCGCTAATTTCACACGATGTGTTGGGAGTCTGAAGTATTGTTAAGTGGATGTCAGGAGTTAGGAGGGTGTTCATAAAGAAGGATGTTGAGAGTTTAGGGCTGCTGCAAGGTTTGGGAACGCTGAGGAATGTAAACGGATGATGCTGTGATCAGGTTAAAAGCTCCTCCTGCTCAGGCCATAATAAAAATATTGTTTGCTTGCCCTTACCTGACTGACCTGCCAAAAAGGGGCCGACTCAAAAAATTTTATTGATTTTTCCCATTTTTTTTTTTAACAAATAATAATTGTATCACTGTACATTATATAAATCTGTAGGCAATACATTATATGTACCAAGCAAAATAAACATTCAACATAAAAGGTATCTCCACACAAGCACACCCGAGCATGTAGACACCATGCTGAAATTGTAAAAAGACCCCCCTAAAAAAAGCGCCTACCTACCTACCCAAAATTTTCAGCCTGGGTCGGGTGAGGGCAAACAAATATTTTTTTAATTCTGGCCTTAATGCAGATTCTTCGAGAAACACAAGATGGAATGGCAGCCGGAGCAGCAGACGGAGGCGCCCTCTAGCTCAGTCTCACAACCGCTGGCGCCACCACCCGTGTCGGCTTCCCAACAATTACAGGAAGTTCGCCACAAGCCCACCACAGAGACGAGGGCGCCACCTTCCAATGCATTTCGACAGCAGCCTCCCCCGATGAAGGTGAGGTTTCTAATGCAACTGCGGCCATAATTTACCGTAACGTGCAGTAAAAGGTGATACAGTATTTTTCATGATAAATTAATTGAGAACTCGTATTGTAGCCTGTTGTCGTACTTTATTGTAACGTGCGATAAAAGGCGATACGGCATTTTTTATGATAAATTAATGAATTTTGCAGGGAGAGATAGTGATCCGCTAGGGGACGGCTCTGATTGGCTAATTTTGTCTCTTATTTATTTTATTTTTTATTATTTTTGGCTAATTTGTTTTATTTTAGAATTAGGGATAGGGTTAGGGTTAGGATTAGGATTAGGGTTAGGGTTAACTGATTTCTATATCCACAACTTATTTCTATATTCACTATCTCTCCCCTGAGACCTACTATAAATTAATTGAGAACTCGTATTGTAGCCTGATGTCAATTACTCTGCCTCGTTTATCCCCCACAGGCCTGCCTATCATGCCACCAGCAGATTCACCGCAACGCTCCCATCTGCCCTCTGTGCAAGGCAAAGAGTCGATCCCGCAACCCTAAGAAACCTAAACGGAAGGCAGACGACTGAGCACGCGGAGGTTGACAAGTGGCGCCATCTGCCAACTGGCCTCTGAAGAAGGATGTGTAGCAGTAACGGCATCAGAATCTCGCCAAAGGTCGAGTGAAGGTCACAGAAGGTCGAGCGAAAGTTGCAGAATTAGTCGTTGACGACCAAAATATGAATTCTGCCTATTGATACGATTAATTATTGATTCTACAATCACGAGCCGTTTTCCTTAATTTCGTATCAAATACATGACATTGTTAAAAAAAATTGTGAAATTTCGTATTGTGTACTAAACACCATTTTATCGCTGCATAATTATTGTGTCGTAATGTGTTTTACCCTAACGTTTTGTTAATAAGGTATTTATTGATTATACTGATTATAAAAGCTATCAAACGATGCACTGAGCAGATATTACAATAATACAACTTTAGACAATTCACCCCTTTACACCCTGGCTACTGGCTAACTACGAGCCTCGTGGTTATCCTGCCTCAAACCCCCAGCATATATTATAATGCATTCTTGATATTGAACGTTTATTAATCCGTGTCGGATAGCTTGTGCTATTTGGCGTCGTGGGTTCTACCGAGTGAAGTTTTTCGTCATGTTGATTTCGTAATTGTGATAGTAAATTTTGCTTGTAAGTGCATGAAGCCCCACTTGGTGTGTGTGTGTGTGTGTGTTGCAAAGCTGCACAAGTTCCATTGTTCTACCGTTGTCGTTTGGTGATCGCAGCTCAAATTTCATCGTGCCATCTAAATATTGTCCTTTATGCACAGCGTACGTGTGGCACTGTATTATACATATCGACCCGTGTCTCTGTGGGAAATTTCAATGACTCTACAGCAGAATCTATTGTAAACTTTATTGTATTTTACCTATATACGTATATTATTTATATAATGCTTGCGTGCGTGTGTGTTTGTACACGCAGGTGAGGTACATTTGATGTAGTATGTAAACAAGTCTGTATCAACTTAAGGGGTAAGGTGAATTGTAAGGTGGCGCTTTTATTTGATAGCTGAGGCGTTATTAATGGTACATTGCTTGCACCACACAGTGGTGATCGCAAACAGAGATAGAGAAGTTGCCAGAAAAGACTTGGCATTAAACACTGAGCTGGCGTTTGTTGAGGCTGTCATTACCTCCACGCAACGGAGTTGCAGGGAGGTAATGTAATCGCTCTCGTGTGTGTGTGTGTAGCCA
>NW_014579673.1:17140-19785 GCF_000485595.1 Priapulus caudatus
AGAGTTTAGGGCTGCTGCAAGGTTTGGGAACGCTGAGGAATGTAAACGGATGATGCTGTGATCAGGTTAAAAACTCCTCCTCAGGGTTCGAATTTCGGCTGAAAATCTAGTGGACAGCGGGACCATCAACTTCAGAAAGTCGGTGGTCCTGCACAAAAGTTGGTGGTCCGCTTATTTACTACCTGTGAGTAACAAAATGGTATTTAAAAATAACCATTAACAGCATACATTATTATTATATTATACTTTATTGGTGCAGCACTTGACTTGGGTGGCCGAATAACACAATACACATGACATAGACCAGGGATGTGCCTGCGGTAGCCAAACTAACTTGACTTACCACGTAGAGTTGGTCAAATAATATATTTCAAGCTCTAGGAATGTTGGGGGAGCTTCTGGGAAAGGGTTTACTTTCGTTTTTCTCCTCTCCAGTTCTCGGTACCCCCATGCGTAGATCAATGCTGCCGCACATCCTCAAAGTCAAAACGGCCTAGAATCTTTAAGTATATATATACAGTTTACATTGCTTCTAGATATCTAACTGAATAAAAATAGTCCACTTTCTACGTAAATAAAAGTAACGAATTCAGTCACTTATTATTATGCGTTACGCATAAAAACACTCGGCTACGCTACATGCGGCAGGCCGCAATCGATTTATTAGACGGTCGCGAGTTTTTGTTCGTATGGCGAATCATGAGTTGAGGACTACATGGATACTTTTTGGATACCCCGTCAGAAACGGAGCGCATTAGAATACGCTCCCGTTTATAAGTCTGTCTAAACGCCGTTGTGATAACCGTAGTATTTCAGCATAATATGAAGGGGAAAAGTGCCGGTCATGAGGACCGGCAGTTTTGTAGAGATGGTGGCCCGAGCAAAAACTTGGTGGCCTCGGGCCTCCGGGTCGGCACCAATTTCGAACGCTGCTCCTCCTGCTCAGGCCATAATAAAAATATTGTTTGTTTGCCCTTACCTGAGCGACCTGCCAAAAAGGGGCCGACTCAAAAAATTTTATTGATCTTTCCCATTCTTTTTTTTAACAAATAATTGTATCACTATACATTATATAAATCTGTAGGCAATACATTATATGTACCAAGCAAAATAAACATTCAACATAAAAGGTATCTCCACACAAGCACACCCGAGCATGACTCTCCTGAACACGCCTCAGACACGCACACACGTTGCTCGCATCACATAGGCTGCGAAAATCGCGACTGCGAGGAAGACTTAGTTAAAACGACTGGCGAAAATGTGTTGAGGGCGCAGCGTGGGATTACTATACGTCTGGTCTAATCCCGCAAGAGAAGACTGAATTAAATCGTACTCAGATAATCACGCACACTCACAGTAAACCTCAGACGACATTTTCTGTATGTAGGATATATAACTGTATTTCCTAATACCCCATGTAAGGAATCGGTCAGTAATGATTAGAAGGTGCAGCACAAGCAAAGACGCGGGCGCCTTTCAATCTCAAAACTAACAATGTGACATTAAAACTGTGTAGAGCGCACATCAGGGAAAAAATTACTTTTTTTTTCACGGGAGCTCTTTTTCAAGTCTGTGGAAAAAATAGCTCGTCCAAAATGTTACGGGAGCTATTTTGAGCCTCACGGGAGAGATTTCGGAGGTTTGAAGAGCGAATCGCTCATCGCTCCCGTATATTTTTTACCCTGGCGCACATGAACACACCTGTGGTAATAATTCCTCCTAGGCCACTGCATGTACCACCCCTTGTCTCGCACGGCGTGGCCCAGCTGCTCCAAGTTACGGGGGTTCCTATTGATGAACTCCGCCGAGGGGACCTCTTGTTGCACGCAACTCTCCTCGTCAGCCCCACGACTCGTTGTCGCTTCCTTACCGGTGGCAGCGGCAACACTGGCTGAATAGCATGCTATGCGCAAACAGAACTATTGATATTAGTACATTATTATTATTATTGATACAGATGTATGTAGAAAAAAATGATCGCATTACTCATGCTAACTCATGATACATATTGCTGCTACCCAGTGGCACTTATTTTGCTTGTATTTCGTATGCACAGTCAATTCTCCCGATACCGACAACCCTCTGGACTGTCCATTTAGTTCGGTTATCTGTGAAGTTAATTCAGCCTATAGGGTGCCATATTACATGTCTCAAATGGTGTTGGGACAAAAAATTCATCGAGTTTAATGCGGGATTCGTTTTTATGGGCATTCGGAATTTGGACAGTCGACGTACTGTACTCCCGATTGTCCCCTCAACACAGGAAAATTATTAAAAAAAGTAAGCTGCTTTGTTAACTTTTGGAGGAAATGCGTGCATTAATTGGTGCCTCTCGAACTTGTGGTAGGGCCTATAGTGCCCTGATAGTGATACTTGCCTTGGCTCAACCCATGACCATGTATGTGTTTAATAACCCGACAAAAACGTGATCGTTAGATGCACCACTTGGCACTAGATACAACATGTGCACAAGCTGTGACTGTGAGATCTACACTAATTTGTGTTGATTAGCCGGCAAGTGTGTACTCAGTACTGTAGTCTGTACTGTACTGTAGTCTGTACTGTGACAGTCTGTGCAGTCATGCCGCGCGTTTTTGCAAACATTGCGCTCTACATAGTATTCATAACTGAAGGAAGAGCAC
>NW_014579673.1:20321-24424 GCF_000485595.1 Priapulus caudatus
TCGCGTATATATATATATATATATATATATACAGAGTGTACTACATGTTCATGATATCAAGAGTAAATAATAGCGCATGTTTATAGCGAGAAGGATTCTAAGAAGGCTTAACTAATACATCAGTTTAATTAAAATAGGCAATACTATTAAGATACGCGCTTTATTTACTCCCTGCGGTGAGCGCGTGTGTGTGCAGTGCGGTATACTGTCGCTCATAGGGTCTATGTCCCCCAGGGTACTGCCGGAACGTACCCTGGGTACGGTCCGGTATACCGGAACGTACCCTGGTCACTATTTGATATGGTTAGGGTTAGGGTTCGGGTTAGGGTTAGGGAGTAGGCGTAGGCAACTCCCTAGACTCGTTAGTGGAGTAGGCGAGGTACGGTCCGGTATATTAGATAGTACCAGGGTACGTTCCGGCAGTACCCCGGGGGACATAGACCCTATCAGCTATACTGTCTCGATTCACTCCACTCGCTAAATTACGACCAAACGATAGTTGGTAACCATAGAAACGACTATACGTGAGTGAACTAAAGCGATACGTAGGGCAGCACACACGGTGGGGACCAGTCACGTTCCCGCCTGTAGCTGCCGCCGCCGCGCGGACAATTTTTGTACATTTGTATTTTGGGAACGTCAAGTAAACGTTGAAGTACTTTTAACTGGAATCGTGACGTTACTCGATCTATCGATCTCTCGTTTGTTGGCGGTGTTGAACCTCCCGCAACCCCTCTTCCACCCCAGACTATAGCTGGCTGTGTTACGTGTTGCGTTTGTAAATAGATTGCTGTCATTACCTCCGCGCAACGGAGTTGCAGGGAGGTAATGTAATCGCTCTCATGTATGTGTTCGTGTGTGTGTGTAGCGTTGGCGCGATCGATTCAGCACCAGCTCGTCTTAGGGCGTCCAGTTAGCAGCAGCTCGCCTTAGGGAGTCCAGTCAGCAGCAGCTCGCCTTAGGGCGTCCAGTCAGCAGCAGCCAGCAGCGAGCCAGCTGTTATACACATGTACGCTCGCGGAGGTATGCACTCTCTTTGAGTGCCCTCTGTCTAGTTGTGAAGGTGTGAGGGCGTGTGTGTGTATAGGAGCGCGTAGCTATGTGTCATTTCTCGCCCACCGACTCTCTCGCGCGCGTTCTCTCTCTCTCTCTATCTCTACCTAACTTTCTCTCTGTCTCTTTCTTTTTCTCTTTCTTTCGCTCTGTGTGTGTGTGTGTGTGTGTGTGTGCGTGGGTGTGTGTGTGTGTGTGTGCGCGCGCGCGTGCGTGTGCGTGCGTGCGTGCGTGGCAATCTTCCGTTCTCTCTCCCCACGCGCGCGCTCTCTCTCTCTCTCCCTCTATGTTTTCCTTCCACTGTGTGTGCATCTCGGCATGGGCACACGGTGACACCGACATCGTATACGTGTTGCTGTACGGACGGATCTTCTCTCTCATCTCTTGGCTACTCGGCTCAGCGTCCCTAGAAAAGACACATTTCCTAGTACTATCAATCTATATATATAAACACACGTAGCTCTAGGTTTAGTGCTGATCATGACTCTTAGTGAGTACGATCCATATATAAACGCCCGTAGCTCTATAATATTCAGTACTAAAAGAGGGATGGCTATAGTTAGAAGGGGGTATGGAGGAGCGCAGTGAGCTCCCCTAGCAGGACCCAGTCGCACAGTTGTGCTGCTTTAGGCGGAAATTTCTGGACTACAGTAAGCACTAAATTTGGGGAACAATGAGTAAAATGGAAGTTTGATATGCTCATAAATCAATAATAAATAATTTTTTCTGGTACGTTAATTGTTTCTTTCACGGGTTGGGGACAAGGCTACGATGCTTCACTAGATGTTCCAGTCCAGTGCGCATGCGCATAAAACCGCACATCTGCTGCGCTTTCCGCGTCAGCGTGCAATGGGAACAAAAAAACAACAACTAAACCAACCGCACCTCCCAACTCCAGACGTAAACAAGTCCTTCTGACATCACCTCGGTGTCTATCGGAAAAGACTAATCCCCGGGCACTCTGTGAGGGCGAGCCCACACAGGGTATGGTTAGGTTTAGGTTAGGTTTAGGATTAGGGTTAGGAATAAGGTTAGGGTTAGGGTTAGAGTTAGGCCTACCCTACCCGACCCTACCCTACCCGACCACCCCTACACTGTGGGCTCACCCTCACAGAGTGCCCGGGGATTAGTCTTACCCGTGTCTATCACGTGTCTAAGCACACACGTGCATGCGTCGGCTGCTAAACATAGTTACGAGGGGGCGGGGAAACGTAGGCGCATATGCACTCTATGCTACGACAAGTGGGTGTTGCTATCCCACGGGCGTGGAGGGAGGTCACGTGATAACGTTGACGATGACGTTCAAAACGATAAACCTAACGGTGACACTAACACTCACACTAAATATATATGTGTCGCCGCGCTATATATAGGCATTGTGATCCACAAAAATTAATCTATGGTGTGGGGACAGATATCATGATGCAAAAACCCTAACCCTAACCCTAATCCTAACCCTAACCCTAATCCTAACCCTAACCCTAAACCTGACCCTAACCCTAATCCTAACACTATCCCAACACTAGTGCTGCCACATTGCGGTCACCTCCCTCCACGCCCGTGGGATAGCATTACCCACGACGAGTGCAGTCTGCTATCTCAACTCTCCATCCCCGGCGCACCCACGCTGTGTCTTGGCAGCCGCAGCAGCCAGCGTGCTGTGTGTTTAAGCCGGCGAGGTAGGCCACCCAGGCCCACCTTACCTGCATTCGTGGAAATCAGCCGGAAGCAAATCAGCCGCGGAAGTGGATGATGTAATTTGCGTGACGTGCACTCAGCTCTTGCGCGCGCAACACCGTCGGGACCGCAAGTATCATCATCATCGTCGTCGTCGTAGTTGTTGCCGTCGTCATCATCATCGTCGTAGTCGTCGTCACTGGGATGGCTCGTTGAATTTGCCACCAATGTCGCCGCCGTGTCACGATGGACGCATGCGCGGAAGCTGCTTGCGATGCTTTGGATTGCTGTGTTACGTCACGGGCGAAAAGAACCGGTCGACACAGGTTCCACGTAGCCACACACGTACCACGTAGCCAGCACAATGAACAACGATTGGTCAGAATTAAGTGGATCGCACAAACGTCTTATTATCCTAGCTACTCCTACAACGATGTCCTTGACTAGGATAACTGGGAACTAGTCCAGTGTCAGAGAGAAACGGGTGGAGCTTGTCTAGTCAAGTTTTGCGCGTGGGGGGGGGCACTCACCCAATATTATGGTAGGTATGTGCCACTGCGAAGTCAAAAATGGGGGGAGGGGGGCCCTGGAACTAACTCAGACCTGAAAATGGGGGTATCTGGAACTAGGATTTCGTTGAAATGCAATGCTATAGAACGGACGGAGTTCATCATCGGATGTAAATAAACAAGAACAGCAGCAGCAGCTGACCATCCATTCATATGCGCATGCGTTGCATGCATGCCTTCTTCACGGCCCGGCTTCAACGTATTCTGAAGTACGATGCACTGGAACGGAAATGTTAAAAACTAAGGTCTCCTGAACGGCAAAAATGTAAGATCTGTATGGTAACTCAACTTGTGATGCTCTGGAGCAAGATATTCTTAAAAATGCGATGCACTGGAACGGTAGTTTAGGGTTGAATGTTGAACGCAGACATAATCACAGTGACCAGTGTTGGTACAACGAAGCCGTAGCAAGAAATTCTAGCTGGGCAAAATTCAATGGCGGCTTAGACAGACGCCACCGTCACGGTGAATTTTATGGCGGCAATAGGTGAATTTTACGGGACAGATTTATGTTTGCAATATGTTATCTCTAAAAGTTCGGTCTCAGGATCTATACGCAGGATTATGCTAGATTTTCGATGAAAAAATTATACTGATTCTACTTAGAAATAGAACATTTTTCCATGAGCATTAATGATAGCAGAAGTCGATTCCTAGCTGTTGAATTGCATATATATATACACTAAATTAATTTTGTAGTATCAACCAACAGACCACATGCGCCCACCATGTAATATTATTCAATTTAGCGTAGATATAAGTCTTCAAGTGTACCGCATCGTAGGGAGTTTAGGAGCGCTATTG
>NW_014579673.1:24449-28093 GCF_000485595.1 Priapulus caudatus
TATGCGTTTGAACATGGGGGTCTCTCCCGGCACATACCTACCATGCAATATATATGGAGTGCCCCTCCCCCCCCCCGCGGTGGAAGCGTGCGCTTACGCCGCGTGGACCAGCACCACACGTCGGTTGTCGGTATCACGTGGTGCTACGCGTCTGCAGTAGTAGCTAGGCTGGCGAAGGATGGCCTGGGGCGATATAATACTGCTACCGCTAGTCGAGTACCAAACTGCATGCAGTGCGCACCTTCGTACACTCAGGCATACGATTGAGCCAATGAGCAAGAGCGCCATCTGTCGTGGAGTTTGGTCGAGCACTTGGAGATCAGTCAGAAAGAGAGAGAGACACGCACACACACATACATACACTGCATGACAACCATCGCTAATATAACGACATGCCAGCATGCTAGCTGTGCGGGACACATGTACACGAGGTCGCGCTACGGCATTTGAGGTTCCACGTGTGAAGTATCATACACACATACACGCACGCACTCACACGCACGCGCGCGCACTCTCACGCACGCGCGCGCACACACACACGCACAGTGAGAGAGGGAGAGACACACGTACAGTGAGGAAGAGAGAGAGGGAGAGACACGCACACAGACAGTGAGGGAGAGAGAGAGAGAGAAACGTTTGCACACAGACGCACAGTGAGAGAGGGAGAGACACACGTACAGTGAGGAAGAGAGAGGGGCAGAGACACGCAGTGAGGGAGGGAGAGACGAGAGAGAGCTAGAGAGAGAGAGAGAGAGAGACGATTGAGAGAGAGAGAGAGAGAACGAGAGAGAGAGAGAGAGACGAAACGTACGCCACAGACCGCATCGGCGAAGAGAACGAAGCGCGAGATGGAGGAGCGAGCGGAGACGTACGATTGCTAGGAACGCACGGGAACACAGATAACTACCAGACGGAGGATGCGGTGAGTCATCCTCACGCTCGTAGCAATATAATGTATTTATTACGTCTAAAGGGCATAATATCCATATATATTATCAGGATGTGAATTCTATATAACTATATCTATTAATCATAATAATTCGAATAGCGTTTAGATTTAGATTCAAGAATTAGATCTATAATAATAGATCTATTATTTATTGCATCATTATATTATGATGCCTTTGCCTGATATTTCGCTGGGCATGTGATTTGGATATATATTGTGATCCTGCGTTCTTAAATTTTTTTGGTCTTGTTTTTCTGGGCATGTGTGATCTTGGTATATGTGAATCCCGCATAACGTGCTAAGTGCCGGTTATATGTGATCCGGTACGTCCTAGCTGGTCTATGCTGATCCGGTACGTGCTAGTGGTATATGCTGCATCCCAGTATCGTGCTATGCGTATATGTGGGATCCCCGGTACGTGCTAGTGCGTATATGTGATCCCTGCGTTACCGTGCTAGTGGTGTATTTGTGCCATCCCAGTACGTGCTACGTGTATATGTAGATCCCAGCGTACTGCTAGTGTGTATGATGACCCGGGTACGTGCTTAGTGTATATTGTGATCCTGGGACGTGCGAGTGGTATATGTGATCCCGCGTACGTGCTCAGTGGTATATGTGATCTCGGGTACGTGTGCTAGTCGGTATATGTGATCCCGGTACGTAGCTAAAGCTGGTATATTGTATGATCCCGCGTACGTGCTAGTGGTGTATGTGATCCCCGTTACGTGCTTAGTGGCTATATGCTGATCCCGTACGTGCTAGTGGTATACTGTGATACCGGTACGTGCTAGTGGTATATGTACCACGTACCTGTAGTGGTATTATGTCCGATCCCGGTACGTTGCTAGTGGGTATGTGATCCCAGGTACGTGCTTAGTGGTGTATAGTGATACCGGGTACGTTGCTATGGTGTAGCTGATACCGGTACCGTGCTAGGGAGTCGCGTGTATGTGATTACCCGGTCGTGCTAGTGCGTGTAGTGATACCCGCGTACGTCACGTATACGGCTAGTGGTGTATGTGGCATTACCGCGCTAACCGTGCCTAGTGTATATGTAGATCCCATAGCGTGCTAGTGGTATATGTGTACTATTATGAACGCAAGCAGTAAATTTCAGCTGTAAAGCGGAACGAAGTTGACTCGCATCGCCTCCATTTTGTGGCATTTTATTGTTAAAATAACAGACCAATCAGATTTCAAGACTCCTATGACAAATACGAGCATATCTCCTATGACAATATTTGTCATAGGAAGAATCTTCCTATGACAAATAGTGTCATAGGAGAGCGTATATGCGTATGTCGTATTTGTCATAGGAAGATTCTTCCTATGACAAATAGTGTCATAGGAGAGCGTATATGCGTATGTCGTATTTGTCATAGATGCGAGCAGAACAGGTTGCAATAGCAGAAGCAGCAGCAATAGTAGTAGTTACAGTATTAATAAAATTAATAAAGGTGTTATTTAGATTGGGGTCATGCTTATTTGCTTTTTACGAAAGTGAAAGTAATTACGTAATTTTCCAGTAGAAAAGTATGAAAGGAAAAAAGCGTTTTCATTACTTATTAACCTTATTACCTTGCCAAAAAATCTACCAAATGAGACGAACAGCACGTGAACTTCAGCTATAAGTAGCGCTCAGAGGGTGTATGTCCCCTAGGGGTACTGACCGGAACGTACCTGGGTACGGTATGGTTATTTATGGTAGGGTTAGCGATTAGGTAGGTTAGGGTTAGGGTTAGGGTTAGGGTTCGGGTTCGGGTTAGGGTAGGGTTAGGCGTAGGCGATCCCTAGCTCGTTAGTGCGAGTAAGCGAGGTACGGTTTGGCATATTAATAGTACCAGGGTTATCCTTCACGGTATTAGGACCGTACCCAGGGTACGTTCCGGCAGTACCCGGGGGCAGTTGACCCTCTCAGCATAAGTAATGCCGATAGACTCTGGAGATCCTACCCAGATAACTTCGAAACTCATGAAAAGTGAATGTATGACTGTGACTGTTTATGGAGAAGAATTTTGAGGATTTCTTACTGCAAGTTCACTTTCGAGTGTGATCTTTTCTCGACGCACTTGAGTAGAATTTCTTTGGATTATTGGTCCATTACAGCGTAACGGCGGTCGCATTATCTGGCAGGTGCGACGGCCGCTCGCCGCCGTCAGCTGTCGTCGATCGAGGGTTTTCTGAACGGTGTCCAGGTGCGACGGCCCTACAGTGCACGCGCAGTCCAGGATACTGGCGTGCGGGCACAGGTTGTGTCGATCTGCTTTCTTCAAAAAACCCTGTCTGCTGGACGTGCTGCGCCAGCGTAAGTCTCTGCTTATCTCTCTCTCTCTTATCTCTCTCTCTCTCTCGCTCTCTTCTCTCTCTCTCTCTCGCTCTCTCGCCTCTGCTCTTTTCTCTTCGCTCTTCTCGCTCTCTTTCTCTTTCTCTCTCTTTCTCTCTCTCTCTCTCTGTCGTGTGTGTGTGTGTGTAGGGTGTGTGTGGTGGTGTGTGTGTGTGTGTTGTGTGTGTGTGTGGTGTGTGTGTGTGTATGTGTGTGTGTGTGTGTGTGTGTGGTGTGTGTGTGTGTAGTATGTGTGTGTGTGTGTGGTGTGTGTGTGTGTGTGGGTGTGTGTGTTGTGTGTGTGTGTGTGTTGTGTGTGTGTGTTGTGTGCGTATGCGCGTGTGTGTGTCGCGTGCTCTGAGTGTGTGTGCG
>NW_014579674.1:0-5206 GCF_000485595.1 Priapulus caudatus
TATATATAGAATGACATATTCTAATGTTAAACATACGCGGATGGCGACGACGACGATGATGACGCTAGTCACGTGGCAGTGCGGCGGAAGACGTCCGTCTCGTTTCAATATAAGATAGCAGACGAAACACGCGAATCCAGGCACATTAATAGATAACCGTCCTCTCTGACATGATAAGAGGGAGAGCGGTGGACAGAGAGATGGAATGAAGAGAGGAAGAAGAAGCAAGAAAGAGAGGGCGAGAGGAAAAGAGAGAAAAAGAGCGGCAGAGAGGAAGAGCAAGAGCAAGAGAGAGAGCTACGGAGAAGCAAAGAGAGGGCAAGAGGAAGAGAAAGGAATAGAGGGGGAGAGAGTTACGGACAAAGAAAGAGAGATGTGGATCGAGAGAGAGAGAAAGGCAGGAAGAGAGAGAGGGGGGAGTCAGTTATCACGGGTTCACACCTAGCTACTGCTTCCTCTCCCATGCATACTTACTCCACCAACACCAACAACCTCCAGATCTGCTCAGGTAACTAACTACTTATGCACGCGCATGCGCACAGCATCCGACCGCTGCGCAACGTTAGGCGGATGCTGCGCGGCTAGCGCCATCGCGCGACCTAATTAAACATTAATAGTTAATTAGCCGTAATTACGTACGCGTGTAAATTACCACGAGCAAATCTGTCAGATGAGAAAAACAGTTGTGTTAGAGAGAGGATCAGCAGCAACAGCAGCCTGACAGGTTATTCTGCGGAATTCCGCCGAATAAAACTAAAAAAAATCGAACTCAACTATTATTTACTCGCTTCCATTTTGATTACACGTAAACCCACGTGTATAAATAAATTACCATCAATTGAAAGTGGTGAGAAAGGGAAACGAGAAGGAGGAGTAGGAGGAGAAGGAACAGAACGAGGAGGAGCAGGAGGAGGAGGAGTAGCACGACGACGGCGAAGAGGAGGAAGAGGAGGAAGAGGAAGAGGAGGAGGTGGAGGAAGAGGAAGAGGAGGAAGAGGAGAAGGAGGAGAGGGAGGAGGAGGAAGAGGAGGAAGAGGAGGAGGAGGAGGGAAGGAGGAGGAAGAAGAGGACGATGAGGACGAGGAGAAAGAGGAGCAGGAGGAGGAGGGGGAGAAGGAGGAGAAAGATCAGGAGGAGGAAGAGAAGGAGATGGAGGAGAAGGAGGTGGAGGACGAGGAAGAGGAGGCAGAGGAGAAGAACGAGGAGGAGGAGGAGGAGTGAAACTAAATGAAACTACATAAATTGAAATAAATAAATATATGTTACAGTACATAGGCTACACATATATCCGATATATGCTACGGCACATCCACATATATCACCTATTTCTTTTGTCAAGAGCTAGGACAACGCAGCGTTAACCAACCTGTTCTCTTAACCGAACAGTCAACAAACTAGTGCTGTGTTCTTTCTTTTCATTGGGCAAAATAAATTCTAATTGATTTACATTTTTCGCACGCTTTAAGCGCCAAAATCCACTGATTTCTTTCGTATACACGGTACAAATTCGTACAAATTACAACTCGACAGGCTTCGAACGTTAGCAGGCGCGAGTGTGTTGAAATTGTGAAAATAACCCCCAGAAAGGAGCAGACGAGACAGGAGAGAGAGCGAGATAGGAGAACAGAGAGAGCGCAGAGAACTCGAGAAAAGACGAGAGGGGACGAGAGAGAGAGAGAGAGAGCGATAGAGGAAAAGAAGAGAGGAGAGAAAAGAGAGATAGAGCGAGCGCGAGAGCAGAGGGGGGGAGGAACAGAGCAGAGATGAGAGAGCGAATCGAGAGAGAGAGAGGCGGAGTTGCAAGAGAAAGAGACGAGAGAGAGGAGCGGCGAGTGAGAGCCGGAGGCGAGGAGAAGAGAAGAGAGAAAGATTCTCGCCTTGAGAAAGACCTATGAGAAGAGAGAAATGAGAAGAGAGAGAGAGAGATAGGATTAGAGAGGAGAGAGAGACGAGAGGAGACGAGGAGAGAGATTCTGGATGAGGAGAGAGAGAGAGCATCAGGGAGAGAGAGAGAAAAGCAGAGAGATAGAGAGAGAGATGATATCCGTAGAGGACTGAGATGGACGAGCGACGAGGAGTGTCGAGTTGCTTTGGTATCCGGGGGTCGAGGGAAGGACAGGAGGGGAGACGAGAGACGAGAGAGGCGGCGAGATGAAGCGACGTGAGACTTAGGGCCGGCGAAGAGAGAGAGAGAGAGAGGAGCGAGAGAGAAATATATATATATATATATAAAGGATGAGAGATAAGAGCCTCCTCCTCTCAATTTCCTCTACTTCCTCCTCTTCACGACAACCACTGCCCCTCTCTTCCATCCTTCTCCTTTTTCTCCTCTGCTTCTTCTTCCTCTTTCTTGCGTGCTCCCCTTTCTTTCTTCGTTTGTTCTTTTTTTCTTTTTTCTATCTTTTTTTTGGTGTTGCATGCTGCCTTCTTCTTCTTCTTTCCTTCTTCCAATAAACCTCCTCAGCATTAACAAATCCTTGAAGGATGTTATCAGATCTACGTTTATCAATATTACCTGTAACATGATCAATATCAAGTCTGATCATATCAATATCAATATCAATATCAATATCAATATCAATATTCAATATTCAGTATCAATCTACGTTATAATATCTACGTTATCGATTGTGTTATCATAATATTTATATCTATATATATATAAATCTTATATATATTATATTATACTATATTATATTTATAAATCTATTAATATATAAAATATTATATTATCCTCGCTCATATACCCTCAGCACACACTATGTCAGCCTACACGTAAGTAGCATAGATAGATAGATGGATTAAACAAAAATGCTTGGTCTCCATCTAAACAAGCCAACCCACATTATCTGCTGATCACGTAATTGATAAGAATTTATCAGGTAAGATAATATAGAGGAGTTATGACTCTCCAAACATGGTGAATTTCAACATTTGCTTGCCTAATTTTACCGATGATTATATACGTGCAACTCGATAAAAAGTTTACATCTCAAATCGAGCCGTTGCGAACATCCGTCTCTAACTAAAACTTTACTTTTTGTTAAATTACCTCTTGCCTTTACGGAATATAGCTTTGAACGTCACAACATGGTTCTAGTGCTGTAACTAAGTGGCGGCTCTCAGCATTGCCCAGATTATGCCTTCCGGAACAAGCTGGCGGAGCCTGTGAGGAATGGTCTTGTCTGCTACAAGAATGCCAACCTGGTTGGCGGCAGGAGTTAAGATAATATATGACATTATATAATATAAGATAAATTAGTATATGTGTGTAATATTATGAGTGTGTATATATGCTGTGTATATATATATACGGTGTATATATTATATTATATAGCGATAATATATATAGTGTGTATGATATAAATAGAATATAATATAGAATAGTCTATATTATCTGACTCCTGCCGCCAACAGTATGGGCATTCTTGTCAACAGACAAGACCATTCCTCCAGGCCTAGCCACTTTCGCGAGCTATCTGGGCAATCTGTAGCCGCCAGCTTAGCTTAAACACTATGAACCATGTGCTGACGTTCAAAGTATATCCTCCGTAAAGGCAAGAGGTATTTAAACAAAGTAAAGTTTTATGTTGAGAGACGGATGTCCAACGCTCATTTAGATGCTTAATTTTTATCGAGTTGCAGCGTAAGATATCATCGGTAAATTTAGGCAAGCAAACTGTTTGAAAGTCACATGTTTTGGAGAGTCATACTCCTTCCTATATTATCTTACTCCTGATCATTATGTGCACACAGAGATTGCAAATATTGACAGACAGGGACAGACAGAAAGACAGACAGACAGATGGTAGACAAACACACACACACACGCCACACGCACGCACACGCACCGCACACGCACACGCACACGCACACGCATTTACGCACGCACACGCCAGCGCACACGCAATCTCCGCACACACACACGCAACCACGACGCGGCCCACAGAGAAAGGCTGAGCAGAGGAGAGAGGAGAAGACAGACAGGGGAGAGAGGGCGGGCGAGAGCAGCACAGCGAAGAGCGATGAGAGAGACAGGGGGAGAGGAGGGCAGGCAGGGAGAGAGATTGAGAGAGAGAGAAGAGAGGAGACAGAGAGGTGAGAGAGGGTGATATAAACGAGAGAGCGGAGAGAGAGACACAGGAGAGAGACGGAACGGGTGATTTGATACAGAGAGAAAAAGAAAGGAGAAATAGAGCAGGAGTAGATACCAAAGAAAAGAGAAGAAAAAGAGAGAGCCGAGCAGAGAGAGAGAGAGCAGAGAAGGCAAGAAATGCGCAAAAACAACCTCGCGGGCAAACAGCAGACGAACTATCTAACATCGCAGGCGAGCAGCCGAGCATGCGTGACGTAGCACGTGCGACCGGTGGCGACCCCTGGGGCAGGATAATCACGTTCGGAGAAAGCGGATTTCGGGCCAACGAAACTGGAATCGGCGGCAGGCGCGAGCGCACACGCCACGCGCGCTCGCTGTTATTGTTTTTGATGTCTGGTCCTGGCCGTCGGCGGAGCCGGAATTCGCCGAAGTCATTAACGAAGCGTCCTCGAGTGTCTGGTACGAGCTTGGTCCCAGGGTTTATAGACGCGCGCCCAGCGTTCGCTTCGCCTGCTGTGCTGCGCTGATGCTTGAGCTACAGGTGTTGTTGGTGGTGGTAGGAATGTGCACTGTGCGGTGTGCGTGCAATTTTGTTTGTCTATTATTATTTATAATTGGTTTATATTTTATGTCTATCTGCATAGGTATTCACCCACGTACGATCTATCTATCTATCTATCTATCCGTCTCTTTATTGATCTATCTATCATAATCTATCTAATCTATCTATCTTCTATCTAATCTATCTATCTATCTTAGCTTACCTCCTATCTATCCGTCTCTTTATTGAATCTATCTGTTCATCCATCCATCCATCCATCCAATCAGCCATCCATCCATCCAATCCATCCATCCATCCATCCATCCATCCATCTATCTATCCATCCATCCATCCAAACCCATCCATCTATCCATCCAATCCATTTCGTCCAATCCATCCAGTTCCATCCATCCATTTCATCATATCCATCCATCCATCCATCCATCCCAATCCAATCCATCCCCCATTTATCCATTCCACCATCCAATCCATCCATCCATCCATCGCATCCATCCATCCATCCTCCATCCATCCATCCACCAATCCATCCATCCATCCATCGCATCCAT
>NW_014579674.1:5216-9121 GCF_000485595.1 Priapulus caudatus
CATCCATCCATCCATCCATCCATCCATCCATCCATCCATCCATCCATCCATGCAACCATCCATCCCTCCCACCTCACCCATCCAAACGACGCCCGCGTCAGTCTACGCCGCAGCAGCTAGGTAATGCCTGGCAACGCCCTGCGGGCAGGTATCGACACACCTGACTGCGTTGACGTAAGCGCACGCACGCAGACACGCACCCTGGGTCCCACCACCACCACGACCCCCACCACCACGGCCACACACCGCAGCTCAGCTCTATATAAACCCCCAGCAACTGCACGAGTCAAACACACCCGACCTGTCCACACGACGACGAGGACGACGAGTTCCTTTTACGCGCTCATTATATAAAACACTCGAGTTGCCACGACAACGGCACCTCTCGAACAAGAGTTCAGCATCCCATCCTACAGTGTTGTAACTAAAGAATTTTTTTATTATTACAGCATCGTATAATCTGGTGCACACGAGCAATATATGCAACTAGTTACTATAGTTTTCTACGTAAAGTATTTATACCCGACTACGTGCGCTTTAGTCGTGGCAGACGAGAATTAGCAGTGGAAGGCAGACGGAGAGCGAGCGCGAGAGAGAAACCACAGAGGCACGAAGCGTCTCGTAACGCAGCGGAGAGCTGAGATCTGCCAAAGAAAGCCACAGACCAAAGGTAGGAGTTGCCAACGCTTGACGTTATAGCTGTTTGGGGGGCGAATTGAACCGTAGCTTGAAATAATCATTCTGACTGATTGTAAAGTAATTGTACTATAAAAAAAAATTGTAAAGTAATGATTCAGAATGACTACTCCAAGATCGTAGATTCTTTGCAAACAGTTGCTTATAGTTGCGAGGATGTTGAAGGAAAGATTGTGATGTAACGTTGACAACCAGATGAGGATATATTCACTAGAACATGGACAAAAAAGCAGCAGAGGCACATTATTGTATAGTTATAGAACGATTATATATATATATATTCATATATTTATATATATATTTATTTATTTATTTATATTTATATTATATCTTATGGCTATCATATATATATATTTATTTATTTATTTAATATTATCTTTGCCACGTATATCCTTTGGCTCAATAGGAATGCAAAGTGGCTCATTGCAATAATTTAAACATTGAAATATTGCAGTAAAATAGCAGCAGGAGTAAAATAGAGACATGATAGCCGTAGATCGATTCATTCCCTCAATAAGCAATCTCATCAATTATCAGCCATTTATCGATCACCGATACGTTCGATTATCGTTGCATCAGTCGGTAATAGGAAGCTAATGTCTGAGACGTAGTTGAGACTGCTTTAAGACTGGTCTATAACTCTTGTTTAACTGGTGGCGGCCGACGATGAACGCACCTTCGCTGCCAGCAATATACGGCGGCCCAGGAATCTCAAGGTCACGTCATTTTCTCCCATGAAAAATTATCGAGAGCAAGCGAGAGAGACATCGCCTTATATTATTCATTGAATTCGTGCCAGCCGTTTTTGCAAAGACCAGGAACCGGGAAAGCCAAAAACCGATACTTCTGTCTGTATAGCTGTATATAGTATATCGCCACGTTAGAACGAACAAATTAAAGTTAAAAATACCCAATTTCGCCCCAAGCAATGATAATGGATAGTCATAGAAGATGGCTGTGGCGTCGCTTAATTCAAGACACAATGTAATATCTCGCCTATTTTGTGCAAATTATTTTTACTTAGTAATACTTGGTAATTAATTTTAATTATTGTATGAAAATAATGTTATTGTTTAAGATTATATAGAATTTTCTAGCTTGCATGTCTGATCGCTGTTACTGATAAATGTATTTTCTCATTTACATTATCTAAATACATCAAGTCGTAGGTCGTTTCAAGTAAGTCTGCGCGATGGACATATAGCTATGTTCCTTTCATTAAATTTCACATAATTAATTTAATTAATTAAATTTTGCGATAGTTTTAGTTTTAAATTAGAATTTTCCTCCGTCACAACCATTCATAGTTGAGACATGGACATTTTTGACTTACAGTCATGTTCCAAGGTCAGAGGACGTCTGCTTAGGTTGTATGCGGCTGCAGTAACATGCGTCATCTTGAATGTTGCTGTCTACTCCTTATCACTGTGCCATGAGTGTCCCGTATGCTTGTCTCTCTATCTCTCTCTTGCGCGCGCGGTTTCTCCTTTTCTCTAGCTCTCTTTCTCACGCCAGACGTGTCTCTATTTCATGAGTGTCCCGAATGCGTCTCTCTCTCTCTCTCTCTCTTTCTCTCTCTCTCTCTCTCTTGCACGCGCGCGCGGTTTCTCTTTCTCTCTCGCTCTCCTTCTCCAGCCAGACGTCTTTCTATCTTATTTGGCTTGCATCTTTCTTGCGGCGTGCGACTAAAAACGTCCGATGAGCATATAATTCGATAGGAAATTAATTTGCGCTGCTAAAATAGAATTAGATATCGCTAAAAACTACTGCAGTGCGCACGCGTTTACATGTTCGTGGCACGAACTTCCCGGCTGCTCGTTGCTATGGCGACCGGTGGTGATACGTCACGACCAGAGCGCGTTCGAGCGCCAGCGCTAGGGGCGCTTGTGACGTCATCGCGACAACGCCGGTGACGTAACGTATAGCAACGCAGGGAAAATTATGCGTGGCCTTGGCGTGCGTGACGCGATGGCGTGAATTGTTGTTCTATGATTGTTTTTATTGATTGTTTGTTTGGTTGTTTGTTGATTCCTTTAGGTTTGGCAACAGCGCATCAAGGATCCGCGCATGGTTCGTATACGTAAACGAAGATAGTTGAAAGGTTCTAAGGATCCATTTAAGTTTAGCTTTATTGTTTCTGGCATTCTGTCATATAAATCTATGCTAGGATAACTCTTCTCCATTTTAAATGTATAATTTTTGCAAAATATTAATCTTTTCGGGAGATATTGCGCATTCGCGAACACTGTTTCAGGCGTGCAGTACGGACTTAAGAACACTGCATAATATAGTTTGCTGAGGCAGAGGGTGGGAGACCGAGGAAAGGCGGCAGGAAACATAGCAATCTTAGGGCCGGTAGAATAAGATGGAGACTGAACACGAGGGACAAGGAAGGCAGCTGAAAGGACGGGAGAGAATGAAGTAGGAGTTTTGCACCCTACAGGCTAGGGCGCTCTCCTAATTATTAACACATGTCTACTGACAATGGTTTCAGAAATCTATGCTTAGATACCCCCTAACCACATTAAATGTATATTCATCACAAAATCTAACTCCTATGGTGAGATAATGCACATGCGCTAACACACTAACGTAGCCAAAGGCGTCGGAAGCAATAAAATAGTGCCGCGGCTTTGGTGATAGGGCGAGCCCCGGGGAGGCGAAGCCACCCTAGGGGGGTCTGAGGGCATGCCCTCCCCCGTGAAAATTTTGAAATCTACAAGGCAAATGGTGGGCTCTGGTGCATTCTGAGCATTGTGATTTAGCACAAAAAAGTGCGTTTCACTGTAATTTAAAAAAATACATGATGATTTGAAAGATTTGTTGCTTAACATAGAATTAAAATATTCAATAATGACCAAAAACTCCAAATTAATTTTTCTCACTTTAACAGTGGAATAATCTTTGGTAAAACTTCCTGAAATACATTCCCATTCAAGACATGCATACAATTGTACTGGTGCTCACAAACGAACTGTTAATATTCGTCATGAAACGTGCTGACCCCGGGCAAAGCATGCTCCCTCAATATAACGCAACGGCATGCTGCCTGCATAGAATCAGGAGTAGACGGGGAGCAGAGGCCAGGGCCGGGGGCAGGGTGCCAGAGTTCTGGATCATAAAATTTTATAGCTACAGGTGACCTGCAGGGGCGTGTACAGGATTTGGACGAGAGGGGTCTAACCGTAAGACATACTTGCAAGCACGCG
>NW_014579674.1:10878-13489 GCF_000485595.1 Priapulus caudatus
GAGAGAGAGAGAGAGAGAGAGAGAGAGAGAGAGAGAGAGAGAGAAGGCATGAGGCAAGAGACATAGATATATATAGAAACAGTAGTTCTTAATTGAAATACGTGTTAAATGTGTTAAATGCGCATAAATTATTTAAAGAAAAATATAACTGTCGAAATACAAGATGAAACATTAAACCCAATTACCTCTCTGCCGCCTACGCCCACATTCACCGTCTGCTGGTGCGACGGTCGACCTTCGCTCGACGGTAATCCGGTAACTGGTGCGATATCAGAAACCGGATTATAAAAAAATCGTTTCGCCGAATTCCACGCTAGATCTATAAAGCGATAAATAACTTAACACGGAGATGGCGCGGCCCGATACTAAAATGCGTTATAATAGGAATAAGACTAGAAATAATAATTAGACCTAGCTGGTTATCGTGATATGACGTATTATCGTTATCAAGACGTGCGTCTCAGCGCCCCCTACCGGCATCTGCTAGCATTACGATGTCGCTAACTACGTATTGCTAGATTGTCTGCGGGCAGTCTAATACCTAGTCTGTCATCACTAGACAGATATGATCAGCTTTTATTATCAGCTTTTATATCTTATAATGATATAATTATATGATTAGCTATGCTATGAATCTAAATAGCTATGCCATCGTCAATGTGACCTGATACAATTATCGTTCGAGTTTAGCCGCTGTTGCCATGGCAACTATCCGTGTCTGATGATCACATAGACTATCACAGGTATATATATATATATATACCAGTTAAAAACAGATTTTTAATATACAGATTTATAATTTTATTAATATATACAGGTAATTACAGATGAAACCGGTATGGTGCATGTCTGGGACGGCTTTTTATATCTTTAATCTTTTATATTGCCTGAGTAAGATTATGTAATATAGAGGCATTGTAAGACTGTAGCTCTAGGCGTGGCGGAGTGGAAGAGTAATATAATATATTCTAGTAGTGAGCTTAACGAGAAAAAACCGTAAGTGTTAGAGTTGATGCTGTTTAGGTAGTACATATATAAATGCACTCGCGCATTCACGCGCGCGCACACAAGCACGCACGCACTCACATGCACGCACGCACGAACGCACGCGCACATAGACGAACATGCGCGCACTCGCAAGCACGCAAACGCGCACGCACACACTCACGCACGCAGATACAAGCACGCGCGTGCACGCACATACGCGCACACGCGCGCACGCACGCACGCACGCACGCACGCACNATATATATATATATATATATATATATATATATATATATGTGTGTGTTTATACGAGATATAACATCTTCTGTAAAGTAGCGATAAATATTGTGACGTTATGCACTAATGCGCTGAATATCGTCATATTAAATAAAGTTGAAAGTAATATTTATTTTGATAGCTATAAGCGTTTTCTAATGTTTATATATAGCCAGCAAATGTGTGTAGCGGCAACTTAATCAGCGCGCCATCACACAATGGATTGTATTGCTGTATCTGTCTATATTTCTTCTAAATTTTAACTGTTGCCTTGTTGTGCTGAAGAGGTTTTCAATAACATCTTTATGGACAAAACGACAAACTGAGGCGGAGTGAAACACGGACAGACGCTATATTGTGTTGTTTAAGTTGCACAAATTTTAGTGTGGTTTCACACACAAAGCATTAAACAATTATTTAAACAACTAAGCCAGTCACACCAATAACCTTTTTTAAATGGATTTATCACGGTTGATATTATTATATAAATTAATTAATAAATTAATAAATTAATAATTAAGTAAGTAAATATAATTATGATTATATTTATAAGCATTACTGACCCGCACGATTAAATATGTTTTTGAAAATACCCTCATATTATTGTAATATACTTGAATGTGCAATTCACACGATTCGATTACTCATACGATCCTATTGCATTATAGACAATAGATGCCCCGGCCGGACGTTACTGATTTCCAAGATCATCTTTTATCATTTGCGTTGTGTACGCGCGCGCGTTAGTTGGCGTGCGTCCGTGCGGCTAGTTGAGGCTTTACGTAATTACATTTTTCTCTCGACACTCCAGCCGTGCGGAACGTGTCTCTTGATGTTCGTGGCATGCGCAAAATTAGCCGCCTCCGCATAGAATGTAATCAGCCTGCCGACTCGTGTCACAGCGCCGTGACATTGTTTTAAGTTGCGCGTTTTCGAGTGCTCTCGAGACGTGTGTGCGCGCATTATCAAGAGTTGACATTGATGAAATTGTGCGTGCCCGTCAGTGTCGCCTCCCCTTCTCTCATGCCTCTTTCTCTCTCTCTCTCTCTCTATCTCTCTCTCGCTCTTGCGACCGAACCAATCTACGCTCTTTGTCACGCGTGTAGTATTTGAGACATAGTGTAGTATTTAATGCATGCACCCACGGCGCGGTTTCTGTGTATGGGCGCACCCGTGCTGAGTGCTGTACGTGCCTTTATATGGCCATGCCTTGCGTCCGCTATTTTTATGCTCGAAAAGCGATATTGCGTTATATTAATTATGAGTAGACGTCGGAGCGGTCAAAACCCAGTTGTAAAAAACTAACGAAGCGAAAGAGAAATAGACTATACTCACAACACTATATATA
>NW_014579674.1:16137-20952 GCF_000485595.1 Priapulus caudatus
GCTGCTCGTGTCAGAACGGAAGCAGCATGCGATGGCTGCCCAACGCCAGCACTAACGTACATCTGCCACTGTGCGCCTGGCTTATCACGCGGACAGGAAGCCTTCACGCATATCGGTTGAGTGTGTTATGTGCGCCGTTTGTACAGAAACGTATTATAATCTACGTTATGTAAATACACTGCGCTTCTCTTTTGCTTCTCTCTCATCTCTCACTTTCTCGCGCTCTTCTCTCTCTCCCTTCTCTCTCACACACACACACACACACACACACACACACACACACACACACACACACACACACACTCCCTTTTTGCTCTCTCACGCGCCTGTGTCTCACGCATTCTCTCTCTCTCTCTCTCTCTCTTCTCTCTATCTCTCTCTCTCTCTCTCTCTCTCTCTCTCTCTCTCTCTCCATTCTCTGTCTTCCTCTCTTTCTCACTTTCACTCTTGTTACCTTCTCCTCTCTCTCCATCTTTCTACACCTCCAGCTAACCTCCTCCGTCTCCTTCTCCGGCATCTTGCAGACATGATAATGCGCCCATCCAATCGTGCATCAATCGGTGTCGTCTGCCCGCGATCCTGGTTAACGACTACATTTGCGATGCTCGGGTCCGGGATCTCGACGGGCCGCGATATCGTGAGATCGGTACATCACGACTGCCGTCCGGGTCCGGTGCTTCGCAAGCGAATCTGCCTGAGATGAGAGTGCGTATGTGGCCGCAGGCACGCACGCACGCACGCCACGCACGGCACGCACGACACACACGCACGCACGCCGCTCTCTCTCTCTCTCTCTCTCTCTCTCTCTCTCTCTCTCTCTCTCTCTCTCTCTCTCTCTCTCTCTCTCTCTCTCTCTCTATATATATATATATATATATCCTTCCTTCTCTCTCACACTCTGTTTCTCTGACTCTGGCTCTTTCTACCTCTCTCATCTTTCTGTCTTTCTCTCGTTCTCCTTCTCTTTCTCGCTCTCGCTCTTTGCCTCTCTTTTTCTCGCGTGCTCTTTGTAACCCTTTGCCCCCAACATTATCAAACACGAACTATACAAACATTCGAACGTGAACTGCCATCAAAATTGTTGTTGTTTTCTCGTACTTTAGGACCGGCATGCAACAACAAACCGTGCCAGAACGGTGGAGCATGTTATAACATTCAGCACGAGTTCTTATGCGACTGCGAAGGCACGGGACACGAAGGCAAATTCTGCCACAAAAGTAAGTTATAGCATAGTTAAACGCGTATTAACAATATTTCGTGAAAGAAAACGCGCAAAAACAGACTACCACGTGATATAACATGCACAAAAACACGCAACAACATGATGAAACATCTTCAAACATGCTAATACACGACAAACCACACCCGATACACGCTAAAGCACCGTGAAACCACGCTCAAAACGTGATAAAGCGATGCTAAAATATATTAAAACACATAAAAATTACTAAAACACTGATCAACACGCATAACTCGCGAGCGATTGTTTCACTAAGCCAACTATCTAATCAACTCATCAATCATAATTATGCCCGAAAATATCGTCTCATGCGTCAGCTGCTCTTGTTATTGCAGGGATCGTCGACCCGTGTGAAGGCCATCCGTGTGAGAACGGTGGTGAATGTGCTGCCGGCACCAGCGGATACGCGTGCAAGTGTGCTGAAGGTTTCACTGGCAACAACTGCGAAATCAGTAAGTGCCATTAAAAGTTTATTATTATTATTAATATTATTATATATATTATATATTATATTATTATTATTATTATATTAGTAGCATGTAGAATTTGTATTATTGTTACTAATTATATTTTAAATATCATGAATTATATCAGTAATTAATAAAAAATAATCATATAAAATTAGATATCACTAATGTTATTTTTTATAGTTATTATAATTATAGTCATAATTGTTAATATTATCTATTATAATCATATTTTTTATATTTATCATTAAAGTATAATTATCTAATTGTATATTATATTTAAGTTTATGTAATATCTAATTACATTGTGACGTCTATTTTACTCTCGCGCAGGAATCGAGGACACGTGTCTGGGAGAACCCTGCCTCAATGGCGCCACCTGTCTGTCAGGAACGGCAACATTCGTCTGTCAGTGTGACGACGCGTTCACAGGCACACTCTGCGAATCACGTAAGTGTCTCGAGACCTCACCGTGTCTTCAATGTCTCAAGTGTACAAATGTCTCAAGTGTGCAAATGTCTCAAGTATATCAACGTCTCAGTGGTTCAAGTATTACAATATCTCAATGTCTCAAAGTAAATCTCATAATGTCTCAAAATTAGTCTAAATGACTAAAGCATGTCTATGTCTCGGTGTCTCACAAACTCTCATCTCCTCCTCATCTTCCTCCTCCTCCTCCTCCTTCTTCTCCTCCTCCTCCTCCTTCTCCTCCTCCTCCTCCTCCTCCATCCTCCTCCTCCTCCGTCTTCTTCTTCGTCTTCTCCTCCGCCTTCTTCGTCTTCTTCTTCTCCTCCTCCTCATCTTCCTCCTCATCCTCCCTCTCAACCACACACACTCTCATCTCCTCTCTCCCTCTCTATCCTCCCCTCTCTCTCCCTCTTTCTATCCTCCCCCTCTCTCTCCTCCCTCTCACTCGCACACTCTCATCTTCTCTTTCTTTCTCTCGGGCAGTGATCGCCGACCCGTGTCAGAACCACCAGTGTGTGAATGGAGCCACCTGCTTCCGTGGAACCATCGACTACACGTGTGAATGCGCGCCAGGATTCACGGGCATTTTCTGCGAAATATGTACGTATACACACCTGGCCCCGATATATATACCACCGGTAACACGTCCATCCGTCTTAACTTACTTAATTTACTTAACACTAGTCTTAACATTAACTTTTTCTCTCGTAGACCGGACCTCTATACATTGCGTGTGAGAAACTCGTAACTTTGCCCTGTTTTTCTGTCAACGGGCCCCCGTATTTCTGATATCCTATACTTAGCGACGCACGACCATTACATGCTACATACCATAATAAATAAATAGGTCCCTTATATATATATACACTAGCCGGGTACCCGGCATTGCTCGGGAAAAAACGCGTAGAAACAACTTTTAGAGCAAATCCAGCTATTATCATTACTTGATTCGAATTGATTTGTAAGGTTTAATGTAATTGCCGTCATTGATATATGTTTTTTTTTGTCTCACCTCTCTCGCCGTTTCGTGTTTTAGCTATACCCGGCTCCTGCATCAACAATCAGTGTCAGAACGGCGCCACGTGTATAGAGGGCACCACCAACTACGCCTGCCGCTGTCCGCCCGGATGGAAGGGATTTTTCTGTAACGATGGTGAGAGGCGTGTAGCAAAACTACTCAGGATAATTCACTGAGGAGGAGGGGATATGGAGGAAGAAGAGGAAGAGGAGGAAGAGGAGGTGGCGTGTGGTAAAACTACTCGAGGCAACTCGGGAGAATTCACTGATGAGGAGGGAGGGAAGGAGAAGGAGAAAGAGGAGGAGGAGGAGGAGGAGGAGGAGAAGAAGAAGGAGGGAAAGGAATAAGAGGACGACGATGACGAGGAGGGTTGGAGGGTCTATAGTGGCACGTGCTGAGGGAAGGTGGCGGTGGATGGCTCGTTAAGATGGGCTGGGTAGGTACCATGCATGGGTTCATGGTGTCATGGCTGCATCGCTCACGTAAGCTGGTGTTCTGTGTTCACAGATATTGATGAATGCGAGGGAGAGCCGTGCTTCAACAACGCAGAATGCCTCAACCAGTTCGACAGCTTCCATTGCCGCTGCATAACTGGCTTCACTGGAAGACGCTGCGAGACAGGTGAGGGCCCTTCCCCCGGCCGTCGCTGCTGCTCGCTGCGTCGGGGTCTTATTTCTTGGTCTTGTCTTTCTTTCTTGCTCTCTTCTCTCTGCTCTACATCTTTCTCTTTCTGTCTCTGCTCTGCTCTTCTCTGGTCTGTCTCTGGCTCCGGCTATGCTTCTGTTTCTGGCTCAGTGGCTCTCTCGCGGTCTCTCTCTGCTCTGTCATCGTCGCGGTCTCTGCGTCTCGGTCTCGTCTCGTTCTCTGTCTCTCATGTCTTGTCTCTCTTTCTCTCTCTCTTGCGTCTGCGTCGTCGTCTCTCTCTCTTGTCTGTCTGTCCTCTCTCGGTCCCTGCTTTCTCTCACTCAACTCTCTCACTTCCTCTCTCTCTCTCTCTGCTCTCCGTCTCCGTGTCTCGTCTCTTCTCTCGTCGTCTCTCTTCTCGTCTATATATATTATATATACGGTAATAGTAGTATATATTCCTCTATATTCAATACTCCTTGTTCAGAGACTTGGAGTCCCCGTATATATATAGAGTATTATAACTGTTCTCCGGGAAGAATGTACCCCTGTGTTATTGCACTGGCAGGAAAAACATTGTATTGTTGTAATGGGGGAGGAGTAACCTCGTATTATTGTATTATTGGAGGTCGTATGTGTCGATAGTATGTGTAACATTAGTAGTGTAGTAATTGTAGTAGTAGAGGTGTGCATGTGTGTGCTTGTGTCTGAGCTAGACTGTCCCCGTCCGTTTTCAGAGATCATCACGCCCTGCAGCCACGCGCCGTGTCAGAACGGAGCCACGTGCGAGGTGCCCAACCGCAGCACTAACTACATCTGCCACTGTGCGCCTGGCTACACGGGAACAGACTGCGATATCGGTGAGTGTGTGCGCGTACAGAACGTATATAATCTACGTTATGTAAATACACTGCTTCTCTTTTGTCTCTCTCACTCTCTCACTTTCTCGCGCTCTCTCTCTCTCTCTCTCTCACACACACACACACACACACACACAC
>NW_014579674.1:20964-21575 GCF_000485595.1 Priapulus caudatus
TAACACCAGCGTAACTCTCTTTCGCTCTCAGGTGAATAGTTTCGTATAATATAATATATATCAACGTATATATAATATATATATATATACATATCTATATATATATTGTAATCCTATATTAACACCATCGTAACTCTCTCTCTCGCTCTCAGGTGAATAATTACGTCTGCTCGTGCGACCCAGGCTTCACGGGAGATCGCTGTGAGACGGACATTGACGACTGCGCTGGCGGACCGTGCGGCGCTAACGGCGTCTGCATCGACCACGTCGACGCTTACAGGTGAGTGATGAATAATACCTGTACACTCATTAACTCACGCACTCACCCACCGACTCACTCACTCACTCATGCGGTCAGTCACTCACGCAGTCAGTCGCTCATTCACTCATGAACTCACTCACTCACTAACTCACTCACTCATGCGGTCAGTTACTCACGCAGTCAGTCGCTCATTCACTCACTCATGAACTCATGAACTCACTCACTCATGAACTCACTCCTGCTGCTGGTGTTGGTGATGGTGTTGCTACTGCTGCTGCTGCTGCTGCTGCTGCTGCTACTACTACTACTGTTGCTGCTGCTGCTGCTGCTGCTGCTGCTGCTGCTGCTG
>NW_014579674.1:22944-28113 GCF_000485595.1 Priapulus caudatus
ATACTAGATCGAATCATGGCGGGCAGTAATATATTAATATATATATAGATATATGCGATGGTGTTCCATGGAGTTTGCTCTATATATATATATATATATATTATAATATAATAATATATATTATATATAGTATATATATTATTATATATACAGAAGGTGTACAATACACTCCTGTATATATATAATATATGGCCCAAGAACAAATAACTTCTACGGCAGATAGCGTCAGTAGCAATGTGGCGTAAATGCAAACGTTCTCCTATTTTAAATTTTTCAAATTTAGAATAATTTTTGAGCACGCCTAATAAAAATCATTTTTTACCGTGTTCGAATGTATAGTAAGCGTAATGTTAGGGCGAGAGGTTCGCGCTAATTGTCCCACAGATGGCGCTGGTGTACGGAATTCGTTAATAGAAAGTCTGCGTTAATAGATAAAGCGTGAATTGTCTTTGAGTCGATTGCTCAAACAACGCACCATTTCTCCAATAAACACTAGGCGGGTTTAATCCTAACCTGAACCTCTAACCTAAAAATCTAAACGAGTTACGCATCTCTGCGAATGTAAAAAAACGAAATACACACGCGCGCAAAAAAACAAATGCGTAATTAATGCGTTTCGTCTCCGCTAGGTGTCGCCTCGTTTACGTGCGACTGCGCGCCGGGTTTCGACGGGCCGACGTGCGGGAACGACATCGACGACTGCGCCACCGCTCCGTGCCTGAACGACGGCGTTTGCATCGACCACGTCGCCGGATATGAATGCGACTGCGTTCCCGGCTTCACGGGCCCTGACTGCGAAATCAGTGAGTCATCAGTAGCGACACCTGACGGTGGCGGTGGTGTCGGAGGGGTTCAGGGGGAGTAGGGTGGGGTCGGCGTAGTGGTTGTTGGACGGAGTGAGGAGAGGAGCACGTTTGCAATTGTTTTGCCAAGATATGATGTCTTTTGCACTCGTTTGCGGATCAGACTTAGAAATCTATCCGTTTACATATATATATATATATATATATATATATATATATATATATATATATATATATATATATATATATATAGTATATATTGATGTGTGTGTGTGTGTGTGTGTGTGTGTGTGTGTTGTGTGTGTGTGTGTGTGTGTGTGTGTGTGTGTGTGTGTGTGTATGTGCGTGTGTGCGTGCGTGTGTGTGGTGTGTGTGTGTTGTGTGTTGTGTTGTGTGCGGGCGTGTGTGCGTGTGGTTGCGTGCGTGCGTGCGTGCGCTGCGTGCGTGCGTGCGCTGCGTGGCGTGCGTGGCGTGCATGCATGCTATACCTGCTAAATAGAGATTGCAAATTATAATCTAAACAGAAACCGGCGCAACCTTGGGCAACAATCCCCCTTGCATTCAACCAAACAAGACAGTTTAATCATAGTGTCTGAACCTTTTTTATCCTGCAGCGGCGGCATATAGAAACAGAATAAAGAATAATGACATAATTACTATAACTCTCCATTAATCTATCTCACTTTCTTAATCGCCATTATGCCGTCGTCAGTGTGACGCCGCGTATGCTCTTTTATCAACAGCGAGAAAGACCGTGCAAAGACAGCCCATACTATCCGCTAATAGCACTCTATATGGACTTCCGTATGTGGCTGTGGCCCTGGGGGGGGGGCGTGTGAAGAGAAGGGTGCTGTGGTGGGAGGAGGGTTTGTGTGGGAGGAGGGTGGTGTGTGTGGGAGGGTGTGTGTAGGGAGGGTGTGTGTGTGGGGGAGGGTGTGTGTGGGAGGGTGTGTGTGGGGGGGAGGGTTGTGTGCTGGAGGAGGTGTGTGTGGGAAGGGTTTGTTGTGGGGAGAGTGTGTGTGTTGGGGAGAAAGGGTGTGTGTGGGAGGAGGGGTGTGTGTGGGAGGAGGGTGTGTGTAGGGGAGGGTGTGTGTGGGGGAGGGTGTGTGTGGAGGGAGAGGGTGTGTGTGGGAGAGAGTGTTTGTATAGGAGCGGGTGTTTGTTGTGTTGGAGGGGGGAGGGTGTATGTGGGCATGGGGTAAGGTGTGTATGTGCGCCGTGCGCAACAAGTGCATGTCTGTGTGTATAATATGTGTGTGCGTGTGTGTGTGTGTGTGTGTTGTGTGTGTGTGTGTGTGTGTGTGTGTGTGTGTGTGTGTGTGGTGTGTGTTGCGTCCGTACTTACGCGCGTGTGCATGCGTGCGTAAGAGCATCTAAGGTGCATTCCAGTTACAGCACGCGGGCTACTTTTAGAGAGGCTAGCACGAGCGAATACACGCATTAAGCGCTTGCGTCGTAATGCAAGTGAACAGCGGAATAGCTCCTCTCGCAGCATCTTACCTTTCATTTGCCGCCATTCGATAAAGAGAAATGGGGAGAGGGACTCAGAGAGAGAGAGAGAGAGAGAGAAGAGAGAGAGAGAGAGAGAGAGAGAGAGGGAAGAGAGAGAGAGAAGAGAGAGAGAGAAGAGAGAGAGAGAGAGAGAAGAGATATGAGAGAGGTTTTGCTGAGAAACTGAAAACCCCCGCTGTCTAAACGCGGGGAGAAAAGGATATATCTATTCTGATTTATCTTATCTATCTATCTAATCTATGCTAATCTATCTATCTAAATCTATCTATCTATCTAATGCTATTCTATCTATCTATCTATCATGCTATCTATCTATCTATCATATCTATCTATGCTATCTATCTCTCTATTTATTTATCTAAATTTATATATCTATCTATCTATCTATCTATGCTATCTATCTTATTTATCTATCTATTTACTATCTATCTATTCTATTTATTTATCTATGGCTTCGCTAACTTACCTATGGCTATCTATTTATTAATTTATCTATTTCTAGAGAGAGAGAGAGCGCATAGAGTAGAGTTTTTGCTGAGAAACATGAAGAACGCGAGTAAATGGGGGGAAGGGGATCTAATCTATCTTATCTATTTATCTATCTATCGCTACTATCTATCTACTATGCTAATCTATGCTATCTATCTATCTATCTTATCTATCTATCTATACTAATCTATCTTATCTATCTAATCATAACTCTATCTAATCTAATCTATGCTATCCTCGGAATTATTTGTCTATATCTGATCTATCTATCTATCTATCATATCTGTGCTAAGTCTCTCTTCTCTCTCTCGCTCTGCTCTGTCTCTTTCTCGTTTCTCTCTCCTGCTCTCTTATCCTCTCTCGTCTCTCTCTCTCTCTCTCGCTCTCTCTTTCTCTCTCTCTTCAAGTCTCTCCTGCTCTTCTCTCTAATGTCTCTCTCTTCTCGGCACGCTCTCTCTCTCGGCTCGCATCATCCTGCTCTCTGCTCTCACTGCTCTCTCTCTCATCTCTTACTCTCTCATCTCTGCTCTCTCTCTCTGCTCTTTCCCCTCTCGCTCCTCAGCTCTCACGTCTCTCATCTCTCTCCCCCCCCCCCCTCTCGTCTCTCAAGTGAGTAAAAGATCTCTCTCATCTCTCTCTCTCGCTCTCCCTCCTCTTGCCGCACGCATAACGCATAGAAACAGATACACGGCACCTGCCATTTGACATACAATAGATTAGTACGCTGCCCTTTGTCTGGCTAAATGCCACGGTATATAAGGCATATATTGTAATCTTTCATGTCCATGGCATTCGCTACGTCTTTTGTAGCCCTGAGTGTTCTCTCGTGACGATCTCATGCGGTATGGCAACAGAATGTATACAGTCATAGTGCACAGATTGTAGTATAATTATGTCGTCCAGTCACCCACGCAGTTCTTTATTTATTATGAGCTATCCGGCGTGCGTGGGCGCAGGTGCGGTGCGTGCGTGCGTTCGCTCCATTCTATCTCTGCCTCTCAATACTGTGGTGTGTATATGTATATACGTATAGATGTACAAAGTTGAGACTACGTGTCCACGTGGGGCCAACGTGTAGGATCACGATTAATCGGTAATCTTAGAGTGGAAGCACAGCAATGCGTGAAAGCAAATCTGTCACTATTATCGCAACCGTACGCACGCACGCACGCACGCAGCAGCACGCGACGCACGCACAGCACGGCACGCAACGCACGCACGCACGAACGAACGAACACACACACACACACACACACACACACACACACACATCTACGACAACAAAATTGAAATAGTCACCTGCAATTATACTCAGCTTCCGCTTCCATTTGGAAAAATTAAAAAAACGCGGCAGAGAGAGAGACAGACAGACAAATCTGATTATGATAACACTCAGTCACGCAGACATCGGTAGAAGTGGCGTGTGGATTAAACTGTAAGTCGATCACCTCGAACACGTACAAGGCCGCTAGAACGGATGCTCTACCTAATGCGTCTGCATCCCATTCTGCCGCTCGCGTTGCTCGAATCTGAAGCTAAAAACCCGCGTGTTTTTTGAGTGCCGGTTGTTTAACTAAGTGTAAGTTTTTTTTCTCTGTGCGTGCGTGCGTGAGCTTCTGTGCGTGCGTGTGCGTCGCTGCGGGCGTGTGCGTCGCTGCGTGCGTGTGCGTCGGTGCGTGCGTGAGCGTCGGTGCGTGCGTGAGCGTCTGTGCGTGCGTGAGTGTCTGTGCGTGCGTGTGCGTCTGTGCGTGCGTGAGCGTCTGTGCGTGCGTGTGCGTCTGTGCGTGCGTGAGCGTCTGTGCGTGCGTGAAAGTCTGTGCGTGCGTGCGCGTCGGTGCGTGCGTGCCCGGTCGCAGCCTTACCAAATGTAGTGCCGGTGTGCGACGCATCATGGCGCCACCATACCCTGCCGTATTTTTCGCGGGATTATTTGTTGTTTTAAGAGCAAGATAATTACTTATTCGTTAGTAATTATCAATCTACCAATAAATAATTACAAACTAGTTAATTAGATATATTCCCCTGCCTATGTTAAGTTCCGCTTTTAGGCCACGATAATCTACTTAATATTTATAATATTTATACACAATTACGTATTTAATAATCAATGATTAATTAACCTTGTTAATTGACTAATTAGTTAATTGCGTCGGTAATGATCACCGGTTGCTAACGATCATGCTGTATGTGTGTGTGTGTGTTGCAGACATCAATGAGTGCGATCCGAACCCATGCGACAACGACGCCCTCTGTGATGACGGCATTGCAAGCTTCTCCTGCAACTGTCTGCCAGGATTCACTGGTGCTCGCTTCCCGCCCCATTACCTCGCTTATCGGGTGAGGTCCGGGAAATTGTGAAAATGCG
>NW_014579674.1:30323-38333 GCF_000485595.1 Priapulus caudatus
CGACACGCCCCGTGCAGATAGGTGCCGTACTATACATACTATACATACTATATATATAGATTTATATATGCAGAGAGATAACATTAGGAGCGAGTTGTCAAGAAGCGGGGGAGAGTTATAAGAATAATTATATATATATATTAATATATATAATATATATGTCTTAATATTAAGTGAGAGTGAAACGAAGAGAAATAGACACACAAAAAATATAGTAAAAGAAGATATAATATAATATAATATATATATATAATATATTCGATAATATATATAGTATATATATTATATATATATATATATATATATAGAGAGAGAGAGAGAGAGAGAGAGAAAGGAGAGAGAGAGAGAGACTAGAGAGAGACTGAGAGAGAGAACGCGAAAGAGCGACGGAAAACAAAGAATAGATCCATAAATGCGATGCAGAAAGGAAAGCGCATATATACTATTAATAACATTATATTAATATATATACTATTTTGCAGATATCATGTGTTTTATAGATTTACAGATATCGTGTGTTTTATTTACAGATATCGACGAGTGTGAACCGAGGCATGTTGCAACACGTGCGCGGACGCTGCGTTGGACCTTGATCAATGACTTCGCGTGCGAATGTCGCGAAGGCTTCGCAGGAAGATACTGCGAAATAAGTGAGTAGATAGATGCACGGATGGTCGGTGCAAGCGAGAGAAGGGGAGGAAAGAGAGATAGGGTTGGGAGCGAAGAGAGAGAGAGAAGAGAGAGAAAAGAGGGAGAGAGGAGAGAGAGAGAGAGGATAGGTAAGAGAGAGAGACTTGATGGCAGGGAGAGACGGGTCAGAGAGGAGAGAGCAGAGACCATGAGGACGGAGAGCGGCAGCCAGGACAAGACAGAAGTATGAGAGAGAGAGAGAGAGAGGCATTGATGCGAGGAGAGACAGAGAGAGACAGAGACAGAGAAGAAAGAGACAGACAGACAGAGACAGAGAGAGGGAATGACGAGAGACAGAGAGAGACAGAGACAGAGGGTGAGAAGACAGACAGACATTGGAGAGAGAGACTGAAGACGGGAGGGACAGAAGGTGAGCAGAGAGACAGAAGCACTACGCGAGTGATGTGAAAGACACGAGAGAGAAAGAGAAAAGAAAAACCCGCACACTCGTTTTCGCACGTTCATTACGTAATATTATATGTTAATAATGTTTATATATCCCGATTAAGCGGTGGTCCCGATTAAACGGTGAAATTATCCCGATTAAGCGGTGGTCCCGATTAAACGGTGAACTTGTCCCGATTAAGCGGTGGTCCCGATTAAGCGGTGAAATTATTCCGATTAAGCGGTGGTTCCCATTAAATAGTGCAATTGTACCAATTAAGAGGTGGTCCCGATTAAACGGTGAAAATTCAGCATTTTTCCGCTCGTCTCCAAAACCAACGTCGCTAAACATTTCCCTGTGTCTGTCTTTAATTAACAGGATGTCCTAAACATATTCATGATCCTAAACATATTCATAACATAGATGTTCTAATTACATAAGATAGATGTCCTAGTTAACAGATGTCCTAAACATATTCATAAGATGTCCTAAACATGTTCTACTCCCTTTGCAGACGTCAACGAGTGCACACCGGATCCGTGTGAGCATGGCGGTGTGTGCGATGACCTTGTCAACGACTTCACCTGCCGCTGTCCGCCTGGCTACGACGGCAAACGCTGCGAGATCGGTGAGTTGTTTTTAGATTTAGATTTTGAAATTTATTTACGCTTTCAAGTATATTACATTTTTACATATATCACAACAAGTTTTTAAAAATAAATACAGCGAGGGAGGGCAAATTGACTATACAGTCTTCAAGTCACCCACTCCGCAGTTAGAACTATTGCTCTGTTGGGAGGGGGGGGTAGGGTTGAACTAATGGGAGGGGGAGGAGGGTAGAACTATTGGGAGGGGGAGGAGGGTAGAACTATTGGTCACTTGGGAGGTGGGAGGTGGATAGAACTATTGCTCTGTCGGGAGGGGGGAGGTGGGGTAGAACTATTGGTCACTTGGGAGGTGGGAGGTGGATAGAACTATGGCTCTGTCGGGAGGGGGGAGCGGGCAAGGATCTATAATTATTGGGATGTGATTGGCATGGGTTCTGCAGCTAGTCGGGTGGCAGCAGCTAACAGCATCGTAGCGTGAATATCGGGTTATATAGTGGAGACGTACATTTATTGGGTTACTATAGATAATATGAATAATATATATAATATATATATATATAAATGATTAGGTGACAGGTTAACTGCCTATAATTGTCACGCAAACGCAAATACACGCGTTTGGTTACAAGGTGCCGGAACGGTAAATACATGTAGGGTAGAATATACGGGGATTTATATATATATATATATATATATATATATAACCCCGTCTATTCTACCGTATACATCACACTATACCATATACCTCACATAAACATGGTGTTCACATGCATTAGAAGTTAACATATGCGAGTGGTTCTTACGCATGAGATGTTCACATGAGTTGTTCACATGTACGAGTCGTTCAGAGATGTAACTGTTCACACGCACGAAACGTTTACACGAGTTGTTCTTACATATCAGTCATTCACATGTTTGTGTTATTATTCACGTGTGTGTGTGATGTTCACATGTGTGTGTTGTTCACATGTGTGTGTCGTTCACATGTGTGTGTCATTCACATGTGTGTGTCATTCACATGTGTGTGTCGTTCACATGTGTGTGTCATTCACATGTGTGTGTCATTCACATGTGTGTGTCGTTTACATGTGTGTGTCATTCACATGTGTGTGTCGTTCACATGTGTGTGTCGTTTACATGTGTGTGTCATTCACATGTGTGTGTCATTCACATGTGTGTGTCGTTCACATGTGTGTGTCGTTCACATGTGTGTTCACTCTTTGCAGATATCGATGAGTGCAATCCGAACCCTTGCTTCAACGGAGCCAACTGCGTCGATGGAGTGAATAGCTACACGTGCGAATGTCGGCCAGGTTTCACGGGACCCGAGTGTCAGACAGGTAAGTCATCACACCTGTGAGGTTAGCGTGACAGGTGACAGGGAGACAAGTGATACCTGTGAGGTGGGTGTGACCGGGGGACAAGTGATACCTGTGAGGTGGGTTTGATAGATGATAATGACACCTGTGTGGTGACAAGTGACACATGTGAGGTGGACCTGACAGGCGACAACTGTAAGGTGGGTTTGACAGATGATAATGACACCTGTGTGGTGACAAGTGACACCTGTGACGTGGACATGACGTGTGACACCTGAATGACACATGTGAATATATGTGTTAACGGTAAGGTTAGGCTAAGTGTAAAGATTAGAGTTAGGGTTAGGGTTAGGATTAGTGTTATAGTCAGTCTTTTCCTATCAGCATCTGATCATGCAGTAACTCGGTGTTGAGGTTAGGGTTAGGGTTAGAGTAAGGAATAGTGCTAATCGTAAGGTTAGGCTAAGCGATTTTAGACGTGGGTCTAAGGTTGGGATTAATGTTAAGATTAGAGATGTAGATTAAGAGGAGATTCCTAAAATATGCATGGAAAATGAGAAACGTAGCACCACTTCTACATACTTTGTCTGACATCACAAAATAATAGTATGATACCTACTGAACATCTTGGTGTACGATGTACTAAAGAAATGTTGGGCCAGGGGAATGAAATGGGTCTAGAGTTGGGATTAGCGTCGATTTCAGTCAGTATTTTCCTGCATCAGCATCTGATCATGTAGTAACTCGATTCAGATTCTTTATTTAGCACATAACTTAGTTACAATACAGCAGGTGTATGATGGGTAGAACATGAGTGTATGAATAAACAAGAATAGTGAAATTACTAAGAAATGAGTGCTGTGACTCACGACGTCGCTTCTACTTCAGACATCGACGAATGTCGCGAGACTCTGGTGCCGTGCTTTAACGACGGAATCTGCGAGGACCGAGTTAATGGCTTCAGCTGTACCTGCCTGGAAGGCTTCACCGGCCCCGTCTGCGAGACGAGTGAGTGCTGCTGCTGCCCTCTATACTTACCGTCGCCGCCATTTTATCATTATTATTATTATTATTATTATTATTATTATTATTATTATTATTATTATTATGTACTGAAGACATGGTCTTTTTCATGGAGAAAAAATCTGATTTATCTCATTTTCTCTCTGAAGAAATTTCTTTCTCTCTATCTCTGACATTCACACACTCACACTCTCGGCCCCACATTTACAGACATAAACGACTGCCAGCCGAATCAGTGTTTGCACGGAGCAACTGCGTGGATCTCATCAACGATTCGTCTGTGAATGTCCGCCAGGCTACGCCGGAAAGAGATGCGGAAACGGTGAGTGCGCATGCGCGGGCTGCGTCGCCAAGTGTCGAGCAGAAAATCGATGATTTTTTTCATATTGGTTTTTTAATTGTTTAAAAATTATTAGATTAATATAATAATATTAATAATTTCATATACATTATATATTTATATATAAAAAAATTGATTGCAGAAATTGATATCTTGATGGTATTGCGAATTGTGCGCATTATTTGTGATGACGCGTCACGTAATGCCGTCTCGCATTTGTTTGATGACGCGTCGTGCCTGCCGTGCACATTCTTCGATGACGCTAACTATCGGGCATCGTTCACAGATATTGACGAGTGTGACGGCAACGAGTGTGTGTTCGGGCAGTGTGAGGACCTATTGAACGGATACAGGTGTCTCTGTGACCTAGGCTACACGGGAGAACTCTGCGACATCGGTACATAACTATCCTTTACTCCTTACACTTAAACACTAACCCTTAATATACATTATATATATATATTATACAATATATATATGATATAGCATAATATGTATAATATATATGATATAATAAATATATAACACATAGGTAACACAGTTTCTTACTCTTACAGCTTATATGGTGTTACATAGAGTTGTGTGCCGTTATATCGCCCTGTTACACTGCAGTAACATAGTTATATATAATGTTATATAGAGGTTACGTAGCGTGCCATAGCGTTATATGCTCTATAGTGTTTAAATATTGTTACATACAGTGCTATATATGCCATTATAAATTTATATAGTGTGATAGATAGTGTAGTATTGCGATGGTATATAGTCAAATACAAATAGAGAACCGGGAAACGTAGGAATTACAGTAGGTTATGTCAAGGCGAGCGTTGCGGCGGCTGTCTCATTCAATTACTAACGCATAAATTCATTTATCCACGTCGTATTCTCACGGATAAATTATTAAACAAGCCAACTCTCTCTCTCTCTCCCTTACTCAGAGTTGATGATTTGCTCGCCTCGAGCCCATTGCGTGCGTGGAGAGTTTAGGACAGACTGGCTGACTTACAACTTGCGTCTGTCGCCAGGCTACACGGGAAGAAGTGCGAGATAGCGTGAGTAATCGCCAGTTGCTTCTCGTGTAGATCCCGCGGAGATTTCGCGACCAACTGACAGCATCTATCGCTTGCATGCACTCGATATTATTATGCTATATTTAATGTTTAGGATTAATTATATTATATATATATATATATATATATATATTATATAATAGATATTCCTGACAGTAGATATCTTCCTGAGGATTTGATAGCCATCGTCCATTTATTGCTCTCTCACGCGCGCGCGCTCTCTCTCCCTTCTCGTTTTCTCTTCTCTTTTCGACTCTCTCTCTTCACTATCTACCTCTATCTCTTTTTTCCTCGTTCTCGCGCTCATTCTCTCTCTCTCTGTTCTCTCCTCTCTCTCTCTCTTCTCTCTCTCTCTCCTCTCTCTCTCATGCTCTCTCTCTCTCTCTCTCTATATATATATATATTATACTATACAATATATATGTTTATTCTTTCTCTCTCTATGTCTATCTTTACACATTTTTCTCGCTCGCTCTCTCTCCATCTGATATCTTCGCTCCTCTCCTCTATATATGTGTAATTATGTCTCACACGCTCTGCGGTATCTTTATGCAGACATCGATGACTGTAAGATAGGCCCATGCGTGCACGGCGAGCCTGATTAGACCGCGTAAAACGATATTTTACTTGCCACCTGTGAGTTCCAGGATTCACCGGCAAAGCCGCGTGCGCCATAGGATATGTATATACACTCACTCAGGTACACACTCATCACAGCAGTTACAACACACGCAGCACACACACACACACACACACACACACGCGCACCACGCACACACACACACACATACACACAACAACACCAACACACACACACACACACACACACACACCACACCACACACACGCACACACAACACACACACCCCACACACACACACACACAACACACCACACAACACACACACACACACAACACACATCGCGCGCGCGCGCGCGCGCCGCTGCGAACACACGCACACACACACACACACACACACACAGGCATACACGCCACCACCACCACAAGCATCATCTTATGAAAATAATAATTGATAGCCGACGATGTTGTTGTTGTTGTTTTGTGATAGATGATTGATGATGATGCATCATTGAGAAACGAACGACGATGACGATGACGACGATGACGGATGATTGATCGATGTTGGGTTGGTTATATCGATATAATGATTTTGATTTACAAACGGTGACGATGACGATGAACGATTCGGTGACGACGCCAATGACGATAACGTGCTCACTACTTCCCAATCGCGCAGACATCAACGAGTGCGATTCCGCAGCCATGCAGTTAACGACGGAGTCCCCAGTGTTGTGTAGACTGATGCCAGCTACCGCTGCGACTGCCAGCCAGGATTCAGTGGCGCCCTCTGCGAAATAAAGGCTCAAGATTTTCTTCGACACCGGTCTTCTTACGAAAATTCTCTCCCTTGCGAAAGATTCTGTAACAAACACTTTGCAATGTATGCATAAATAATCACGGTACCCGCGTAGAGGAAAAGAGGGGGGAGAGAAGATATACGAAATGATCATATATATATATGTGTGCGCTGCTGTATTGTGTGGTGTGTGTGGGTGTGTTGTGATGTGTGTGTGTGTGTGTGTGTGTGGTGCGTGTGCGTGCGCGGCGCAGTTTGGTGGTGTATCTTGTGTAGTGTGTTGTGTCCGAAGGTGTCGTAGCGTGGGTGTGTGTGGAGTGCGGGTGGTGTGTGTGCTGTGTGTGTGTGTGTGTGTGTGTGATGTGTGTGTGTGTGTGTGTGTGTGTGTGTGTGTGGGTGTGTTAAAGAGTGGTGCGCCAATTTTTTTAAGGTCACATCGAATACTTATGACACCCGAGCAGCTCGTATCACTTTCTCACCGAGAAATATAATGCGCGCGTGGGATCGCCATGAAAATCAACCCATTTATAGCATTTTTATTATAAAAATCAATTGTGTTTCATGTGATATACAGCGACATATACTGCTTGCGCGAGTTGGAATGCAGCGAGAGGCAGAGAGGAACTGCCGGCTGTTATATATATATCCATTAAAGATAGTCCATCAATGTCTGCTAGGCTACCGAAAACTTACAGAAAAATATGATATATATAAATATAAAAAATAATAAAAATAAATATAAAAAATGATATAAATATTATAATACGAAAAAATTGCCGCAAATATTAAAAATAACCACGTCGTAATAGGAACAGTACTTTTTAAGATATGTCGGCGGTAGATAATGGCAGAACGAGAATGAATAAGAGGTCAGAGTCCCCCCCTCCTCATACATACATTTTATATTATACCCCATTATTATCCACTGCTAATCACGCGAAGCTAACGAAGGTTTTTATTATATAGTACAATTATATTTATAATAATAGATTTATATTTATAATTATCCGCGCATTATTTTCTTACAGACGTTGATCTGTGTGATCCTGATCCGTGTGAGAACGAAGGCGTCTGCCGTGACGGTCTAACGAGCTTTACGTGTGATTGCCCGCCTGGCCTCACTGGTCCCGTATGCTCAGATGGTAAGTGGGGATGGCTAGTATCATTCTCTTATACTGTAGCTCTTCTCTCTCTCC
>NW_014579674.1:39662-40215 GCF_000485595.1 Priapulus caudatus
GTGTGTGTGTGTGTGTGTGTGTGTGTGTGTGTGTGTGTGTATGTGCGCCTGTGTGTGTATATAGACATATATAAACCTACACAGTACGCATTGTGTATAATATCATAACTATAAAATCATTCCGAACATTAGAACTCAGTGCTAACACAAAGAGTATAGATAACCATACGACACCAAAAGTATCATTAACTGCAAGAGAAAGGCGAGAACTTGCTCAGAATCAGAGCTATCGTGAAGGTTAATTGATACAAGCAGGTCAATACACGAGGCGGTGATCTATTTATAATCACAAAGCTAATATTATAATATGCTTAAAGTAATATTATATTATATATAATATTATAAAGCTTATTTATAATCATGTCGCTATAATGGAGTGTGACGTCACACGACTGTCGGCAAACCTAAATGGGTGCGATGACACCCGCACGCACGCACGCACGCACACGCACGCACGCTCACGCACACACACACACACACACACACACACACACACACACGACACGCACGCACGCACGCACGCACGCGCACTCACACACACACACACACACAC
>NW_014579675.1:0-409 GCF_000485595.1 Priapulus caudatus
ATGAGGTAACGAGATAGCTCGATCTGAGCGATTGTCGAGCCGGCAAAGAATTGTGTGCCGCGCTGCGACTTCGACTAGAGACGGCAGTAGGATAAGGTGGGGATCACTATGAAACAATTTAAAGGCCGGAGATCCTTGAACGAAGAGGAGCGTACCCAGGCGAAAATGGCGGGGAACTCGACAGAAACACTGTTGGCTCAAATGGGAGGGGGCAACACGGTCGAATGGTCAATGAAGGCGAGTTGAGGGGTGGGGAGAAGTCGCCTACCTTGACGAAGCTTTAAGGTGACCACACTATTACCTAGTGCGAGCACTCCTCTGTCGAAATCAATATTTACTCGGTTAGCCGATAGAAAGTCGGCTCCTATTATGAACTGCTGCCTTAAATCCTGAACTATGTAGCACCTAT
>NW_014579675.1:4531-6163 GCF_000485595.1 Priapulus caudatus
CGACATCCCAACTCGTTTTCGGATTACCCCCCTACGTCCCGACTTTCTAATCCGTACGTCGAGCCAGTAAGATTTGTGCCCAACTGTTGACGCACGCACGCACGCACGCACGCACGCACGCACACACAGACAATCATGCCATTCTACAAGCTGCACCTGACTACGTCAGATGAGCTAAAAATGCTGTAAGATGTATGTCTTCATCAAATGAACGTGAATTGTTTTATAAACAAATCAAAATAAATACATTGCTTCAAATGCAACAATCTAATTCAAATATCGTTATAGACGTACATTGGGGAGGTGGTAAGCTTCACACTTTATCAGTGTCCATGCGTGGACCTACAGCTGGACATCATGAATTTATGCCAAGCTGAAGAAAAAAAAATGCATGTAATTAGCATATAGCAAAATAACTGGACCTGTGTAGCCCTTCGCTCCACCACACACGCCTGTTGTGGCGCAGCAGGTCTGTGGCGGAGCGAAGGGCTACATGGGCAGAGTTAGCCACAAAAGTACAATTCTGAAGTCAAATGTTCATTTACTTTTTACATGATTCTTCTGTGTGCCATGTTCTTCATATGCCAATTACACAAAATTTATGGAATATCACGTTCATAAATACATTACTCATGAATACAGCAAACTGCATCTGTTAAGTATAAGTATGAGAGGATAACAATGTGTAATAATCTTGATTGAGTTTGTAATCTCCTTATATTTGTTTGTAATTTCCAGTTGCACAGTAGCAGACCAAAGGTAAAACTATCAGAATGGTGTGTTAGCGTCAGTGAATAACAGTGATATATCATTTTACAAATTCTGCAAAAACGCGATTATTTGAATTTCAATGCAAAGTCATGAATGCCCTTATATAGCAGGAACAGCCATATATTGAAGGAACAGACAAGCAAAGGGTAAGAAAATCACCCACGGGCCATGAATCTAGCCATCAAACCCCGAAGCTAAAAACACTGATCAACCAGCAGATTGTCGGTTTTACTACAGCGGTTTCCACTATTGTGTCTAAAGAAGCGAGCGGTTTTTCATAGAGAGGAAATTCTGCCGAGTTGCACTTTAGCAGATTCTTTCAGCACACACGTAGGAATTAATTAGCTGTTCACTGGTTGGCGACTGCACGTGTTGTACATGATCCCATGTCTAAATTACAGCTAGCGATGGGAATTGGCTGGAATTTTAAAATCGATTATCGGTTATAACCGGCTGATCAATAATTATAAACAGATATCCAGTTATTCATCATGGTGCATGCATGATTTGATTTTATCTGCCCTTATATGCACATGCAAAGCATGAATCTAATTTTCTCTATTATTTTACACAGAGAACTTAGTCTGTTCCTAGTGTAGTTTCATGGGAGAATTAAATATACTTTCAGCATATATGAAGCTTCAGAAGAATAAGACGTTTACAAAAGCTTGTTCTACCAATATATTTTTCATTCATCGAATTTGTTATATTTTTTGCCAAAATGGCTTCATTATCTTAAGAGAAGGGAACACCTATTATACCAAATTAAATTGTTAATTAGTTAATGTTATAACACATAAGTATAAAAAATATCTGCATGGCTGATGTTATTCACATGTGATAATGAAAATAGGGTTTATT
>NW_014579675.1:6818-10960 GCF_000485595.1 Priapulus caudatus
TTTTGTGAATTCTCTTCAATGCATTTGCATGTTTTCCGGTCTTACATTCTTACCACACATCACACAGACCTCGGCATACCTAGAACATAATATATACATGCATACGCATTGGAAGATGTGACATATATCAATCATGGGTTTCTACTGCCACAATTAATTTTCAGGTGCTGATGCTTGATAGTGAATTTCAGAAATAACCATTCGTCAGCAATGAAGAAATGGCGATAAATTGCTATATTTAACCACTAGATGTCACACTTGCCTGGCACATGCGACATGACACGTGGGTTGCACACTAAACAGTTGCACAACCAGTATACAAATGCGAATACCACAAGAGTACGCACTACGCACACATCGTAAGCGATTCCGCTATTTTATCATCGATTTCGATTCCTCGCGACTTACTTGAAACCCCAGTGCGTCCGCTTGTGCGTATCCAGGTGGTTCTGCTGCCGGAAGCACTTGCCACATTGCTTGCACTCGTACGGCTTCTCCCCGGTGTGGATGCGATAGTGGCGCTGCAGGTAGCCGGTCTTCGCGAAGCGCTCGCCGCAAACATCACACTCATGCGCCTTAACGGCTGTGTGCACGAGCTTGTGCTTCTGCAGGTCGCTACCAGCGACGAACGCCACGCCGCAGACGCCGCACGCGTATGGCTTGATGTTGAGGTGCCGGCGCACGTGCTGCGTCCGGCTGCTGCTCTGCTTAAAAGCCGTGGCCGCAGTAGCGGCAGCGGAACGGCGTTGGCACCCGTGTGCGTGCGCTCATGCACGAGCAGCGAGCTGCGCTGCGCGAAACGCAGGTCGCACGAGCCGCACGCGTAAGGCTTCACGTCGCGGTGCGTGTGCGCGTGCTGCCCGAGCGACCAGGCGCGCGCGAATGCCGCCCCGCACACGCCGCACACGTGCCGCTTCTCGGCGTGCGCGACCATGTGCTGCTGCAGGCCGTGTGCGCGGCTGAAATGCTTCTCGCACACGTCGCACTCAAACTTGGAGGTTCTGCGCGCGTCGACCATGTCGGTGGCGGAGACCCATGATGCGGCGGGCACCGCCGACAGCTTGCCGACGCTGTGACCCTTGTGGCTGCGTGCTGTGTGACGCAGCAGCAGCGCGCGAGACAGGAACGTCGCCGCACAGAGACGGCAGGCGTGTGCGGCAAACGTGCCGGAGTGCTTCGTTGCCGCGTGACGCTGGAGGTGTAACTGCGTCGCGAACGTCATCTCGCACAGATCGCACTTCCGCGCAGAGTCGCGCACGCTCAATGGCCTGCCGTGGAGCCGGCGCCGCGCACCAGACAGAGCGGCGGCAACCTGCTCACCGCCGCCGTCATTCTGGGACTTTTCTGTCTTCACTTTTGTGTCGCCACGAGCGACGGGGTGTCTCGCGTCGCCGCAGTCGATGAGGCATTTTGCGTCGCCGCGGTCGACGGGACGTCTCGCGCCGCCACGGGCGACGAGGTGTCTCACGTCACCGCGATCAACGGGGTGTCTCGCGTCGCCAAGGCGTCTCGAGTCGCTGCGGTCAACGTGACGTCTCGCGCGGCCGCGGGCGACGGGGCATCTCGCGTCGCCGCGGCCAACAGGGTGTCTCGCGTCGCCAAGGAGTCTCGAGTCGCTGCGGTAGACGGGGCGTCTCGCGTCGTCGCGATTGACGGGACGTCTCGCGCCGCCGCGGGCGACAGGGCGTCTCGCGTCGCCGCGGTCAACGGGGCGTCTCGTGTCGCCAAGGTCGACGAGGTGTCTCGAGTCGCCGCGGTCAACGGGGCGTCTCGCGTCGCCAAGGTCGACGGGGCGTCTCGCGTCGCTGCGGTGGACGGGGCGTCTCGAGTCGCTGTGGTCGACGGGGCGTCTTGCATCTCTGCGGGTAACGGGGCGTTTCGTGTCGACGGGGCGTCTCACGTCGTCGCGGTCGACGGGGCGTGTCGCGTCTGTGGCGGCGGCCTCCGCGGCAACAGTGTCCATGGCGACGGCATCAGCGGCGATGGCAACGGCGTCCATGGCAACGGCATCCGCGGCGACCGGTATAACGTGCGTCTTGCGACGCAGGCGGTGCTTGAGCCACATGTGCTTCCGCAGAAGTCCCAGCTGCTGCTCGGAGAATGACACCACGCATTTCGGACAACGGTATCTGTTTGCGGTGTCGAATTTCACGGCTCTTTGTGTCACGCTAACGACTTTGGGTGGAACTCCATTTGCCGTTAGACGAGTCACGCGAGGTGAGTCTAGCCGCGTTTTTTTGTTGGAACCGGTCGCTTTACTAGTGCTTGTTTGTTCTCTTTCCTGAGATGGCGCTTTAACCGGCAGTTTTTTAGGTCGACCTGGTCGTCGCTCTAGCGTCGTCGCGGGTGCGCTAGGTCGACCTGGTCGTCGCTTCAGCGTCGTCGCGGGTGCGCTAGGCCGACCTGGTCGTCGCTTTAGCGTCGTCGCGGGTGCGCTAGGCCGACCTGGTCGTCGCTTTAGCATCGTCGCAGGTGCGCCCGGGGTCACTTTGATAATCTTGTTTTTTTTCGGTTTTTTTAGTATCGCTCTACTCATGCTTCTGTGAGCTGCACTCTTCGCTTGTTTGTTTGTGTTTTAGTATTTCGTGATTCCACAGGCTTTTTGCACGCTTGTACGAGACCGAACACTTGGGGCACTTGAACTTGAGAGACGATTTCCTATCGCCGCTTTCTCTTCGTCCACCTTCGTCAGCCGGTACTTCGGTATTTTCGCTTTCTTTACCTACTGTTACCTGAACTCGTGCGGGGCAGCTTTGTGAGTGCTCATCTAGGAGGCGATTGTTCCAAATCTTCCAGACAACTAGGGCACTGGTACTCAAAAGCATTCGTTCGTGATCTTTGAATAAATTGTAGGAGCAAAACGTCCGACCACAGTTCTCACAAGCGTACGGTCATTGCTGGCGTGCAACGTCAACGTGATCCATGAGTTGGGCTTCGGACCTGAACCTGCGTCCACAAGGTAGGCAAACGTACGGTAGCCTGAGGATTTTGCGTTGAACAGTGATTCATGCGACTTTTCGTGCTCCTGTAGTCACAGATGTCGTGAACTTTGCCGTGCAAATTCCGCATTCATACGATGCTGCTCGAGCCATGTCCCTTCTGCAGATTTGGAGGTACGTTCACTTTCCGATTTGACATCAAACAGTCGATGACAATTTGCAACGTTGAAATCTATTGCGTAGACAGACGGTTCAGAACAACTCCGACGGTTCTACTTTGCTCTATCATTGGCTTAACGCTAGGTTGACCTGTATTAGAGGCAATCTGTGACAAGGAGGCACGGTCTGACGAGCGTACAGAGCGCTGATGAATTGTTTTGTCAGGTTTAGAGGTTGGTTCAACAAGGGTTCTCACGTTCATATAATGCTTAAAATGTTTACGATCCGATTGGTTTTCATCGCGATACATCTGAAACAGGCAAGCCACCTCCGTGGGTGGTGAATGGCATATAACCTGTGGAATGAATCTTGACCGCTTTGCTCGTTTCCTGTCGTAACTGTAGTAACATGTTGCCACTCCTTCTTGTGTGTTATAATCGTGTATTGTTCTAGTTCTGGCAGACCCTTCTGCAAGTATTGCTGCGGGTGACTTATAACGACCTGCACTAATAATTCGGTACTTTGATATTGGCTACGACGCCGTATCTTTGCTTTTTAGCCAAATGGGACTTCACCTTCTATCTTAACGGATGGTGATTTACCAGTAAGAGAGTGCAGAGGGCAATTCATTGCTAATTGCCTGCTCTTTTCCTATGGGTTTGTGACAGCAAAATTTGCCAAAAAATTGCAGACGATCCATCGATTGTCTACAGTGCTTACCCATGTGGCGAAGCCTCAACACTCAGGCCAACGCTCTCATTAGCACTCCATTATGCTTACATTCTGACGAACTTGGCCTCAAGGATATCCAACTGAGAGAAACCTTCCTGATGAAATCATGGATTCGCATACTGTGCAAAAGGAGAGTATATAGTTTTCTGTTTGTATACAATGATAACTCAACGTAAGTGAACAACAACTTCAACTAATGCCTCAGTGACCCAGCAAACATAGAGCTCTACGAGTCATTCCACATGCGTCTAAACAGAGGAATTGCTCCGACTTAAATATTGACTCCGTAATGGGGGATAAAAATAGAATCTT
>NW_014579675.1:10985-17934 GCF_000485595.1 Priapulus caudatus
ACTCTCCAATACAGTGCTGCTCACAAGCAGAAGTCTACCTGTATGACATTCAGCGTCAATCTTGAAATGTTACCGTAAAGTTGTGTGACCCGCAGTGACGTGGCCTGGCCCATACTCTGAAACGCGCGATGAAATCACCGCCCGCGGTATGCCAGCCAGCCGCCACGTCATCGCCCACCGCTGCACAACAACAACCGATCTACGCTCCCGCTCTCGCGCTTTTTGTCGCCATACCTGCTCTCTCTCTCTCTCTCTCCTCTCTCTCGTCTATCGGCCAATGAACGATTCTAAACGCTCGTCTTCTCTCTCTCTCATCAGTCTTCTCTCGCTCTCTCTCTCTCTTTTCTCGCTCTCTCGTCTCGGCGCTCTCAGCTCTCACATCTACCGCCACGGGTGCGCCGGCCAGCGCCGGGCCTCGCGGCAGTCAATTTCGTTCTAACAGCCTACGATGACCATGTTTAAGCGGGGCCGACGGGCATCTCGCGTCGCCCGCGGCCAACAGGTTCGTCCGCAGTCCGCCGAAGGCCGAGGTCTCGCAGGTCTCGCTCGCGGGTAGAGATACAAAGAAGCGGGGGCGTCCCCGGGCGCCGCGGGTGCGTCGGCGGTTAGAGACTGGCGACCGTCGTTCTCTCTCGCGCTCCCTGCGCTCTCTCGCGGGCTCGATCTCAGGTCCGTCTCCTCGTCGTCGTTCGCCCGCGGTCAACGGGGCGTCCTCGTGTTTCGCCTCTCAGAGGCTCTCTTCTCTCGCTCGACGAGGTGTATCGAGTCGCCGCGGTCAACGGGGCGTCTCGTCCGTCGTCCAAAGGTCGATCGGGCGTCTCGCGTCGCTGCGCGTGGACGGGCGTCTCGAGTCGCTGTGGTCGACAGGGGGTCTTGTCATCTCTTGCGGGTAACTGGGCTTTTCGTGTCCGACGGGCGTCCTCAGCGTCGTCGCGGTCGACGGGGCGTGTCCGCGTCTGTGGCGGCGCCCTCCGCGGCATACAGTGTCCATGGCGACGGCTGTCTGGCCGGCTACGCGGCATCAGCTGGGCTGATGGCAAGCGAGGGGGCGTCCTCGGGAATAAGGCAAAGCGGGGCATCCGCTTCACGGCAGAGCGTATACGACACCGATCTAAGTCCGTCTTGTCCTGCCGCAGGCGGGTGCTCTGCAGCGCACAATGGCTTCACCGGCATGTCAGCCGAAGTGCCCAGCTGCCTGAGCTCAGAGAAGACACCATGCTACGCATTTCGGACAACGGTAATTCTGTTTGCGGGTTCGAATTTCACGGCTGCTTTGTGTCACGCTAACGCCTTTGGGTGGAATGCGATTTTGCCGTTGGAGCGAGGCTCGAGCGGCGAGTAGAGTCCGTAGCCGCGTTTTTTGGTGGTTGGAACCGGTCGGGCTTTACTAGGCTTTGTTTGGTTCCTCATTGTCCTGAGATGAGCGTGCTTTAAGACCTTGAACAGTTTTTTAGTCGACGGCATGGTCGTCGCTCATACCTGCGTCGGTCGCATTATGGTGTCCATCTGGTTCTGGGAGCGGGGAGGTGAGTGTGGCTTCTTTGGCCGCTAGGGGGCGCAAGCCTGGTCGTCACGCTTTATATCGCGATATCGGAGACAGAGTGGCGCTAGGGCCATAGCCAAGAACCGTGGAGTCGGAGTCGACGGTGGCTTAAGCGGTCGGTCGCGGCGGAGGGTTCGAGGGCTAGGCCCCCGACCTGGTCGCCTGCGCAATCAGCGCGAGTCCGTACAAGCAGGGTGCGCTAGGATCCATACTCTGGTCGTTCGGCTTCAGCGTCCGTCGGCGGGTGGCGCATCAATCGGCTCCAGTCAGGACTCGACCGGGTCGTCGGCTTGATAGCTGTCGTCGCGGTGCGCTAGGCCAGACTCTGCGTTCGCCGCTGCCTAGCGTCATCCCCGGCGGGTGCGCTGGCCGACCTGGTCCGTCGCTCAAAGAAGGAAACCGTCGTCCGAGGCGGGTGCAGCTTAGAGAGTCCTCCGAACGGCTGGTCGTCGCTCTTGAGACCGGTCGCGGTTGCGGCGACCGATTCCGCATTTGCACGTGGGTTTGCGCCCACATTGTGCATATCATTGTTTTTTTCTGGTCTTTTTAGTATCGCCGTCTACCTCATGCTTCCTGTGAGCTGCACTGACCTCTTTCGCTTATTTGTTGTGTTTTAGTATCTTCGTGATTCCACAGGCATTTTGCACGCTTCGTAACGAGATCCGATACACTTGGGGCGAACTTGAACTTTGAGAGACGATTTCCTATTCGCGCCCTTTCTGCTTCGTGATCGCATCTTCGTCAGCCGGTACTCTCGTATTTCGCCTGTTCTTCTAGCCTACTGTTACCGAAACTCGTGCGGGGCAGCTTTGTGAGTGCTCATCTAGGAGTGACGATGTTCCAATCTTTCAGACAAACTAGGGCACTGGTACTCGCAAAATCCATTCGTTCGTGATCTTGAATAAATTGTAGGAGCAAAACGTCCGACCACAGTTCTCACAAGCGTACGGTCATTGGCTGGCGTGCAACGTCCACGTGATCCATGAGTTGGGCTTCGACCTGAACCTGCGTCCACAAGGTAGGCAAAGTACGGTAGCCTGAGGATTTGCGTTGAACAGTGGATTCATGCGACTTTTCGTGCTCCCTGTAGTCACAGATGTCTGTTGGAACTTTGCCGTGCAAATTCCCGGCAATTCATACGATCTGCTCGAGCCATGCTCCTTCCTGGGAGATTTGGGGTACGTTCACTTCCGATTTGACATCAACAGTCGATGACAATTTGCCAACGTTTGAAATCTATTGGCGTAGACAGACGGTTCAGAAGCAACAACTACGCGACGGTTCTACTTTGCTCTATCATTGGCTTAACGCTAGGTTGACCTGTATTAGAGCGGCAATCTGTGACAAGGAGGCACGGTCTGGCGAGCGTACAGAGCGCTGATGAATTGTTTTGTCAGGTTAGAGGTTGGTTCGAACAAGGGTTTCTCACGTTCATATAATGGCTTAAAAATGTTTACGATCCGATGTGGTTTTCATCGCGATACATCTGAAACAGGCACAAGCCACCTCCGTGGGTGGTGAACTGCATATTAGCCGTGGAATGGAATCTTGACCGCTGTTGCTCGTTTCCCTGTCGTAACTGTAGTAACATGTTGCACTCCTTCTTTGTGTGTTACTAATAATCGTGTATTGTTCTGTCTGGCAGACCTTCTTGCAAGTATTCGCTGCGGGTGACTATAACGACCTGCTACTAATAAGTTTGGTATTTGATATTGGCTACGCTTGGGGTATCCCCGTATCTGCTTTTTAGCCCAAAAGTGGTGACTTCACCCTTTACTTCTTTAACGATATGGTGATTTCCAGTAGAGAGTGCAGAGGCAATTCATTGCTAATTGCCTGCTCTTTTCCTAGTGGGTTTTGCTGGACACAAATACTGCCAAAAAATTGAGACGATTCCATGATTGTCTACAGTGCTTAACCCATGTGGCGAAGCCTCAACACTCAGCCAACGTTCTTCATGTGCTCCTCCATTATTGCTTACCAATCTGACGAACTTGCCTCAAGGATATCCAACTGAGAAAAACCTTCTGATGAAATCATGGATTCGCTGCGATACCTGTGCAAAACAAGGAGAGCTTTAGTTTTGTGTTTTGTATATCAATGATAACTCAACGTAAGTGAACAACAACTTCAACTATGCCTCAGTGACCCAGCAAACATAGAGCTCTACGAGTCATTCCACATGCGTCTAAACCAGAGGAATTGCCTCCGACTTAAATGATTGACTACCCGTAATTGGAGATAAAAATAGAATTTGTGACGTTTCGTTTTCAATTTGGCATTTAGCGCTTATGACTCGAGTATGAGCGATACCGCGCGGTACATGTTTGCTAATTAATTAGCTAATCGCCCTTCAATAAATTCAAGACTCACAGGGATCATAGCTAAGACATGTCTATAATACTAATAGCTAGAATTTAAAGCAATGTACATAACTCAAATCGTTTGTGCCATATGATAGTTAGTACACATTCCTACGCCATAGCGCGCGTATATTAGCCTATGAGTATGAGCAATACGCGCAGTAGCATTTGCTAATTAATTAGACTAATCGTGCTTCAATAGACTCAAAAATTCACAGACATAAGGCCTAAGACATCTGTCTATAATAGCTAGAATTTATAGAAATGTAACTCAAATCGTTCGCGCCATATTATAGTCAGTACACTTTCCTACCGGTCATAGCGTAATAGCGTATGCGGCAGGGTATGCAAAATGAAAAACGAAACGTCACGAATTCTATTTTTATCCTCCAATCACAGGTCGGAGCAATTCCTCTGTTTAGATAACCTGTATGATACAGGCGGTATGTTCCGCTTCACTACACTAACGCCTCCTATACGCGACTCAACCCTGGCGGTTCGCAGACACTTCGTTATCGATCGAGCCGCTTGTTATGGCGGGGATCTGATTAGCGGCGAGCAATCGAGCGTACAGAGAAGTAAATACGGCAAAACTTCGCCCACAGGCGAATACCTGATGAATGGAAACAATCTAGTTTAATGGCTTTGGCAGAAGCGTGCGCTAATTGCAGTTATAAAATTCAACTTGAATAACTTGAGAAAGACGTCAGGCAAAAGCCTGCTCGCTGATTGGCTGATTGGCCCGTTACAGCTCTCTGATTGGGCGCAATGATTTCTTGGTTCGCGAAGCGGGCTGAAGAAGCAAGGGGTACAGGCGGTTAGTGTAGTGAAGCGGAACCAGAACCGCCTGTATCATACAGGTTAACTACTGTTTAGACGCATGTGTCATTCCAATGTGAACCATTGCTCTAAATTGGCAGCGGCGCGTACGTTGTATTTGTGCGTTGCAAAGAAGCATTTGAACAACATTTACAGAGAATTATCAGTAATAATAGGTAGGTATTAGTAGTAGTAACATTTAGCTCTAGTAGTACTACTAGTACTAATAGTAGTAGTAGTACGCTAGCCCTTGTTCGCCACACGCTGTGGCGAACAAGGGAAAGGCAGCAGTGTCCACAGGCACTTGGACCCCTTCAATAATAAAATGATGGTTAATAAATACAACTTGTCAGTACTACTACTAGCCCTACCAGTACCAGTACCAGCAATAGTCTTAATGTTTGATTTGACCTAATAACTTCACTTCAACACCGTCCAATACACCGCTGCAACACATAGCCCGCACGCCATTGTGCATGCACAAATACACAGTAGGTTAGAGTGTATTTGTGTATGCACTCTAACCTACTGTGTATTTGTGCATGCACAATGGCGTGCGGGCTATGTGTTGCAGCGGTGTATTGGACAGTGTTGAAGTGAAGTTATTAGGTCAAATCAAACATTAAGACTATTGCTGGTACTGTATTAGTACTGACAAGTTGTATTTATTAACCATCATTTTATTATTGAAACGGTCCAAGTGCCTGTGGCAGGGTCGTGAACAATAAACCGTTGGCGTTGAAAACACAGAAAATATTCGCGTTTTGAACTTCGCACGTACACTTTACATACAGCAACAGCTACTGGCTTGAGTAAAGAACCCGCCAATTCATTAAATATGTATAATCAAGCGAGTGAATTAATTCGAAAGAACTTTAAAGCAACAAGACAATAACATCAACTCAAGTAACGACGATGGATACCCCGTAAGCATCGGTGCTGCCATCTGGTGCCTAGTAAAAGAACAAAGCTCTTCTTTTCGATTTTATTGTTTTATTAAATATTGTAATTTCTAACGTCCTAATATTATTCTGTTACTCTGCGTTATACTGCGTTCGATAGCGCAGAAAAATACTAGAAATATTGGAAATTGCCATAATAAAATGAAAAACAAAACTAAAAATAATTTACACTCGTGGATGATTCTACCGCAAAAATTGTTTTGAATTTTATTTTAAATTGTAATTTCTAACGTTCTAACGTTACTCGGTTACTTGGATAGCGCAGAAAATCCCTAGAAATATTAATTAATCAATGGGATTCCAACCTGTCTCCCAGCAACCAAACAGTACAGTAGGCCTACCATCCCCATCTACCTATACTGACTTCAACTCTCTTCTCTTATACTCAGGGGCGGATTAAGGCTCACTGGTGCCCTAAGCACTGACCAATCTTGGTGCCCCCTTCTTTCCACACTGACCCAGTCCATTTTAGTTGTTGATCTGTCTGACCAAATAATATACAATGCAGGTTGCTGCAGTACAAAAATTTATGTCGGATTTCAAGGAGGGTGGTGATAAACAGGCGGGGGGTATGGGGGTCCTCCCCCAGAAATTTTTTAAAATGTAGATCGCAGGAGATGGTATTTAAGGCAATTTTGAGCGTACACCTTCATTCTGACTACGAGTCAATCTATTTGTTTTTTTTTACACGTTTCAGTTGTAAGAAAGACCTCTCTGTTGTGCAGTTGGTGACCATTAATTTAATGTTAAAAATATTCTTAAGGCAATTTCCACATTTGGAAAAGCACTCTCTAGTTTGTCTTCTGTAATTGTGTTGTAAAGTTCCATGTGAGTGCAAGATGTTTTCTTGGTTGTTTTAAACTTATGAAGAACATATGAATGGAACTGCTGAAGCTCTAGAAAAAGTGTAGTTCAAGCTGTAGACAAAGTGTAGACAAAGTAGACAAAGCTGTAGACAAAGTGTTGTTCATGTCATCTGGATAAGCATCAATGAGTGTCTGACAAGTCTGAGTACCTTTCACTTTCTGATAATTGGGAATTAGCACCTTGTTGGGTGGCATTAGGGGCCCCTTGTATTGTATTGTATTGTTGGGGGCCCCTTGTGGTACATCTGGGAAGTACAAATCTTTATTCGTTTTTTTTTCTTTTCACCCTTTTGCCAACTTTGTGGTGCCCCCTTTGGCCCTGGTGCCCTAAGCATGCACGTGCTTAGTTTGCTTAATGGTTAATCCGGCACTGTCCGGACCCCCACCCTGCTCGCG
>NW_014579675.1:17944-29598 GCF_000485595.1 Priapulus caudatus
TTTGTGGTGCCCCCTTTGGCCCTGGTGCCCTAAGCACGTGCTTAGTCTGCTTAATGGTTAATCCGGCACTGCTTATACTTATTCAACATTCACTAGCTGACGATCTATTTACGACTTATTTATCACCTATTAGGCAACTTCGATAGGAAGGTATTGGAGGAAAAGAAATAGAAAGTGATAGAGCGAGAGAAAGAAAGGGAGGGAGCTAGCTAGAGCGATGGAGCAAGAGAGAGACTGACATATAATCAGGAGTGAATAATAATAGATCATCTATTATTATTCACTCGTGATATAATGCAGCGATTATGGGCGCATCGACACTCATATGCCGCATGCATGCCGTATGTAATGATAATACGTGTGCTCAAGCCCTATGCGAAGGTACAGAGAATCCCCCCTCTCTCTCTCTCTCGCTCTCTCTCTATATAGGAAGTATATAAAATATATAGAATATATATAGAATTCGGGGTGTTGCTATCCCCCGGGCGTGGAGAGACGGTCACGTGATACAGTTGACGTATACTTCAACGTAACAATAACCCTAACACTAAATGTGTGTAAAATGTCTATATATCGGATCTCTATATATAGGGGTCATCCACAAAAATTAATCTATGGTGTGGGGACAGATAACATGATGCAAAAACCCTAACCCTAACCCTAACGCTAACCCTAAACCTAACTCGGATCCTAACCCTAATTCTAACACTAGTGCTGCCACGTTGCGGTACTGTTCCTCCACGCCCGGGGGATAACATTTCCCATAAATTCGGCAAGTGCCCTAAACTCAGGCTTAGATTAGGCAGCATTCAAGATGCAATGCTCATCGGAGGGAAGTAGTAGGAAAACTCACCTGTATGATACAGGTTATAGGGAAACCTGTACTCTGGCGTGGTCACGTGGTGTCGGAAGTGATGTCACGTGGTCGCGTGGTAGTGACGTCACGTCACATGGGCGTAGTCATGTGGTGTCTCTCGACCAATCAGAAGCCTCCCTCAGGGCCAGAGTACAGGTTTCCCTACTACTGATGGATTAAGGGCTTATACACACTAGCTGCTATCGGTTTCACCGCGTTACGTAATAGGCACAACTAGTATATCAAACATAGAGCATCTGAACCATCGTCGCAAAGCCTCTACAAAAACACAACGGATTGATTTGACATTTGTATACAGACAATTTATTTCCGTGACATCGTCTCTACACTTCACGCTAAACCTGCACGTAAACAGCCAACAAACACTAGTGATCAAGCTTACATAATATTTGTACGTACATCGTCTACGCGTGGTGGCGCAAGCAGCTCTCTTCTAGCAACACATCTGCGCGATCAACGCTTCCCTAAAATTCCGTATTATTCGGTAATTATTCCGTTAAATACGTGGCAAGTAATAAGTATAACCATTATTGTTATATAGGCGACACGTTGGTAACCCCATATTGTTTTGTATACAGTATCCTATATACACGTACCTATACATGCCTCGTATTACTACTGTACTTTGGGTCAACTGCAGACGTGCGATTAGCACGTGATTCACACCTCCAGCACCGCATGTACGAACCACATGTACAGATCTCGGATTGGGGATATTTTAATAGTTACATATGTCGGGCACGTACGTGTGGTAAAATAAAAAAACACCTTCGATCTCTCTCATCGAGATGACGACGTTTTAACACATTCTTAAATCGAAGCCAGAGAGCGATATACAGCCGGTTCTGTAGCAGCATCTCAACTGCAAGATTACGCACTACCATTCCCAAGCTAACATCCGCGCTCCGCATTAGCAGCTGCTCGGCGACGATTCGTGTATCGAGACGAAGCACAGCGACTCGCTGCGTCTGCCACGCGTGAACAACTCATCGTGTTCTCCTCCCGCAGACTCCTCCTGCACAGCAGCTCGCCGCTGACGGCAAGGAAATGCAAACGCGCAACCCTTACACGTCAGAACCGCCCTCCACTACCCCGGCCGCAAGGACGCTCGCTGCCGCGTGAGGTCGCGTGCGCCGCAGAATACAGACGATGAGAGGCCAGAGCGCATGACCGTCGACGCGACGATGCATAGCTCTCGTACGGGGGCGCCCTACGTTAGTTAGATTCACGATCTTTGCACTTTGCACATAACTATAGAGCTTCTTTTTCCTAGATGCGTCGGGGGCAGCGGCGGCGGGTCTACACGCGAGCAAGGAGCGTGGTCACAATACAAAGCGCCGGGGTAGGGGCTGGGTAGGGGGGTTTTACTCGAGAGAAGTGCGCGCAAGATACTGTAAGAGTAACGAGACACACGCACGTACGCACGTACGCACGCACGCGCACACATAATACGGGCACTGTCTCTCCCCCCTACTTTTACGCATACACGCTAAATCATTACAGTTTTAGAGCGAAAAAGCGTGAGACAGCACTAAGAGGAGATGATTTCCTCAGCAGAGAGCATCCGTTGGTGGTCGACGCTTGTCTTGTCTTCATGGGGACGTGCCGCCGCAGGCTGTTCTTACTGACCGCAGGGAAACCGGCCCGTAGTGACCGGCGCATCGTCCGACAATGACCGATCGAAGCAGACAAATGATATGACGTCGGCGTGTCCGTCGCCCGCTCAGGTCGTCGTGTTTCTGGAGTGATCCTCAGGAGGGACAGCTGCTGTAGCGTGGGAATGCGCTGCGGCGGCACAGCACTAGCAGCTGGCGAGCCCCTGCTTGTTGAGTCATGAAGTAAATCTAGCAGGAGCCAGAACGCGCCAAGCTGAAGAACACCTGCAAGCACAGACACGTACACAGTTAATCCTACTTTCACGCGTAAGCACGCACACGTTATTACTACGACCCTTAGTCCCTTACAGCACAGACACGCACACAGTTAACCTGACTTTCACGCGTAAGCACGCACACATTGTTATTATGACCCTTAGACATTGTTATTATAGGGACACCACACTGGCTGACGTGGAAACCACTCGAGTAGAGCGCGGCAGACCACGTCTGCCAGCGCGTCCTAGACTAAGGTGCTCATCGTTTCACATGCACACACGCATCTCTGGAGTGGATAAACTCTCATCTATATTGCCTTATCTATCTAGGAGCTATGCTCGTCTCCCCTGGTCTTCCCTCCTCCCGGCCCCCCGGCCTCCTATAAAACGCCGCCAACGCTGGGTGTCTATGCTGCACGCCTCAAACGCACCATCTTGTGCTTGTGTGAATACAAAATATTTGAAGTTTTTCATCACGCTGCCTTCTCTGATACTTTTGTACATTTAATGTCACAAAATTTACATAATTACAATTACGGTTGCCAAAAAAATTAAAATGTTCTTATTTTAGTAAAAATACACATCAAACAATACACCAACCGTTTCGTTTGCTGCCCGTTATGAAATAGAACAGACTACCTTATTTGAAACGAAAGCAAGTACTGATTACTGATAATCTTCTACGGTCATTCCCCACCTATAAGCTAGGCTGACAACTTTACATGCCATAACCTATCACTACTATTACGACCTGCGCTGACTCAGGAAGATGCAAGAAAACGGCATTGTTGGAGCATTGTAGCATTGTAGCTTGCATTTTCCCATTTGTTCCTCCTTGCAGCAACCATGGTTGTGCTTCAGGATCGTATTTCTTTCTCACAAGGCCGTACTTCTCTCTGCGTGCCTTCTCTCTCTGCTCCCGCCCAAGCTCGCTGCCGGCTCCATATTTGGGCGTGTCTTCAGCAACCTGAAACTCTTTCAGGTTATTCTCGCGCACCATTTGGACCTGTGTAATTCTTAAACTTATGACTTATGACACAATGACACTTATGCACTTATGACACAAAACGTAAATTTTCTCTTATGAAGTTTTCACAGACATGAATGCAATTTTCTATCCAAAAACTCCCTTTTCCATGTTGCATCACTATATAATCAATATACGTGTTTGACAATCTTAAATTGCTTGCACTCATATATTATATATATCAGGGGTTAGTAATGACATGTATATATATATATCTATCTATATCTATATCTATATATATAATATGGTTGCACATCAACTAAGAGAAGCAGAACACCATGGTCTGCCTCTTACAAAAGGTGGATTCACTCTGTGATGAGCTGTATACTAGTGGGCATCTGAATTTAGGAATTCACAAACAGTAAACTTCCATGTTGTGCAGCCTATATTGTGTAATATTTCTATAGAGCTGGCCAGAGTAAAGGTCAGACACACTCAGCGCACCCGACGCGACCGTAATGACAAAAGTCGCGGCTGTTGATTCTCTTAGTGGCCGATCAAATTAGAGTAGATCATTTACCTCACATCACTCTACTCCAATAAATAGAGAGCGCAGATATGTGAAATTCAACCCCCACGTTTATTCCTAGAATCCCGAGAGCCCTCTCCCCCCCAGCAAAACCATACATCAACAATAGAACATTACATCTCTTCTTCTTAGGAACACAATAACCTGGAGCAATAAACCCTTTGCCATATAACATACAATGTCCGAACTAAATTCAAACTTATCCCTGTACACACTGTGGAACAAGCTAATCTCAAGGCATTGTTATCTCCAACACAATAGAAACGAAATTCTACTCCATTACATAGTCAGAGTACTTAGCAGGTACTCTCTTTTGCCTGTGGTATCGACGATACTGGGTTGTCAAAGAAGATTGTGGCATCTGAGACGTATCTTCAGATGAAGCCTCTGAACATCTGGATCTATAAACTAGTTCTGACACATCAGTGACATCACTGTCTGGAACTCCACTATTGGCGTCCAGTTTCAATCATTGGGCCTGGTGACGCGGTACCTTCTACCTATCGTCCTGTATGGGAGTACAAGGCATTCGACACGTATTTCTCTAAATGAGTAGTATTCCTAGTAATATTGAGCACCATCCAGAGCCTCCACTACAAGACTATTACCAAAATTGCTGTACGACAGTGGGGGAACCGGATCGAATGTTGTTGAAAACTTATTGGTTTTCTCTTTCCTGACCAGAACTTTATCACCAACATCAACGACAGAGTATTGCGCGTTGCCCGACGTTCGTCAGCGTAGATTTTCGCTTTCCCTTCGTCAGCATCACGATCGGATACCTCCATATCAATACGACTGTCTTGCCTGGAAATCTGGTAATTCCCTCTCACTTTACGATTAACAAGAGTTCAGCTGGACCTTCCCCTGTAGTATGATGGTCAATGCCACGGTATTTCGTCACATACTTCCTGAGTTCCCTTTTCCAGTCTAACCCTTCTGCCTGAGCGATACGAATTCTCTTCATCAGCGACTTATTCTACCTCGCCATTTGCTTGCGCACATTTTTCAGTAACCTTGAGGGCTGTGACCCCATTTTGATCACAATACTCCTGGAACTCTTCAGAACGAAACTGTGGTCCGTTATCTGACTTGATAGCGATAGGAAGTCCATGACGACTGAATATCTCCTCCAAACTATCGATTATCTTTACAGCCATGGTAGAGTTTAGAATATTCATAGAATATTCATAGAACCGACTATAATAGTCAACTATGACAAGTATCGAATGTCCCGATGGAAATGGTCCCAGCAAGTCGATAGCGACATCCTGCCAGGGTCCATCCGGTAGCGTTGTTGGTCTCAGCGGTTCGGGTGGATCTGGATGCGCGACTAACTGACAACCATGACACGATCTACAATACTTCTCGGCAGCTCTATCCATGCCTGGCCACCACACTTTGCTTCTTAGATTCTGTTTCGTCCCGACCACACCTAAATGCCCTTCGTGTGCCAAAGCTAGCGCTTGTGGTCGTAACTTACTTGGTAATACAATACGAGTACCTCGTAGCACCAACTGTCCAATCACGCATAATTCTGCCACTATTGGTGCAAACGCTTTGCATTTCTCAAATCGACCCGTCTTTATTGCTTCTCGTAATACGATTAGTTCGTCGTCAGCTGCGGACATTTGTTCTACCTCACGTGTAGTTAACGCTCTTGGTGTCGCATTGCTGGCAACAAACCGCACATATTCCTCTGCACCATGTACATGCCCTGGTGCACTGGCCTTACCACTTAGAAGGCGTGACAGTGAATCTGCTATATATATTCTTTGGTCCTGGTACATACACTACTTTGAACGTATACGGCTGGAGACGTAGCACCCATCTTTCAATTCGCGCACAAGGCTGGGAACGCGGGTTGTAGATAGCCTCTAATGGTTTATGATCAGTCACTAAATCAAATTCCATACCATATATGTACGCATGAAATCTCTCGCACGCCCAAACTAGACCCAGCGCTTCAAGCTCTGTCTGTGAATATCTACGTTCACAGTCGCTCAAACTACGACTCGCATAACATACTGGTACGAACTTCCCATTCTGTTCCTGTACTAGAACAGCACCTAGACCAACTGGACTAGCATCAGCTATCACCTTAGTGGGGCCATCTTTATCAAAGTAAGCCAACGTTATTGCTTTAGCGAGAATGTCCTTCAAAGCCTGGAATGATGCTTTCTGCTCGGGACCAAAGTTGAATGGTACATCCTTACGGATCCAGTTTCCTCAGTGGCTCAGAAATGGTTGCGAACTGCGGTATAAACTTGCCACTATAACACACTAGACCTAAAAAGCTTCGCACCTCTGATGCACTCGCTGGCTCTCGCGCTTCCATCACAGCTTTTACCCTGTCCTCAGTAGGCCCTATACCCTTCTCGGATAGTAGTATTCCCATGAATACAAGCATTGTCAGGATTCAGTGTTAGTCCGCTGGACTGCAGCCGTTTCATAACTGCATGTAGCTGTCTATCATGTGTTTCTTTATCAGGTCCATGCACTATGATATCGTCAGAGATATTTCCCACACCCTCGATGCCTGCTAACGCTGTTGCTATCTCGTGTTGATATTGCTCGCTGGCGGAACATACACCAAACAATAATCTTTTATAGCGATACAGCCCTGAATGAGTGGCGAATGTGGTGATTTCACGACACTCTGGAGACAGCTCCAACTAGTGATAACCCCACTTTAAATCTAATCTGCTGAACACTTTTGACCCATTCATATTTTGGAGCAGTTCATCCACGGTGGGTATGGGGTATCGGCCACGAATAACTGCCTTATTTGCTCTACGCATATCAAGACACAGCCTTATGTCACCTGCCGCTTTCGGGACGACTACGACTGGATTTACCCAAGGTGTGGGACCATCGACTGGTTCAATGTCTAGATAAAATAATTCTTTTATCTTTCCATCTACCTTATCCCTCAAATTGAATGGGGTTTGCCTCAAGGGTTGTGCTACTGGCGGTACAGTGTAATCAATGTGGATAATTACCTGCCTAGTTTTCAATTTTCCAACACCGTGGAACACATCCGGATACAGTCGTTGGATATCACTGGCTACATCGCTTACTGCTGCAATCTCAATGCCAATTTTCAGGACTCCTAACTTCGTCGCCGTATCTCTACCAAGCAACGGTACACCTTTCCCTTTAATTACCAGGAACTCAGCTTCAGCGACTTTTCCCCCTGCCTGAATAACACAGTCAAACCTTCCCTTTACTGGCAATAGTTTATCAGAGCCATAGGGGAACAGTTTTCTCACTGTGGTACTAGCCATAGACTTGCACTTTATGTTTCTAGATTTTAATTCCTCCCAGGTTTCCTTATCGACGATGTTACTGGTCGCACCTGAATCCACCAACATTGCTAAATCCACACCACCAACACATGTCGTAAGCATACTTGATTTACAACCAGACACAGTGAATGCATAATCTGAATTACAGGGTCATTAAGACTTTCACTAACTAAATTTACCCCAGACCTAGACTTTGTTCTACACACTTTAGCAAAATGATCTTTCCCTTTGCACTTTCTACATGATTGACCCTTTGCTGGACATTTCGGATCGCTCCCAAAATGACCAGTTAATCCGCATCTATAACAAGCCTTATCTCTAACGGTCTTATTATCGGATTTACTCCATGCTCTTCGTTGTTGTGGCTTCCAGTTTCCACTCCTCTCACCGACTCTGTTGACAGTTTCGCCGCTATTTGCCGTCGAAAGTGCCGCCATTTGGCCCTCCACCATCTCGCACTGGTCTGCCACTTGTGTGGCACGGCCTAATGTCAATGCCTGGCCTTCTTCCAGCAGCTTCCTCCTAACGTAATCCCACGAGCACTTGCTCAGCACACTGTCTCTGATTTGATTCTCAATATCGCTGCCAAAATTACAGTCTCTCACCGCCTTCCTCAAACGTGTGACAAATTGTTGCACAGTCTCACCTGGTTTCTGCGTGATCCGGTGAAATGTCTGTCTCGCAAACGCTGAATTTACTTGGTGCACAAAATAAGTATTCAATTCCGTCACTGCTGTAACATAGTCCGTAACTTCTCCGGTGGCTGATAATGTAGAAAACACGTCCTGCACATCAAGTCCGGAGGAGTGAAGTAACAACGCTCTTCTCCTTTGCTTCGTAGTATTGTCCGTATCTTTGTTAACGATCAGACCTTTCCCATCAGCGTACAGTTCGAACGCTGTCAGCCATCGCGTCCAGCGTGGACCGCACGTAGCCGGATCAGAGTAGTAGTCAAACTTCGGTATCTTGTTTATCTCCATTTCAGATAATTCCTCGTCGCCAGTGTTGTATCTCTCTTAGTGCATCAATTAGAGTAGATATCTTTACCTCACATCACTCTTACTCCAATAAATTAGAGGACGCAGATATGTGAAATTCAACCCCCACGTTTATTCCTAGAATCCCGAGAGCCCTCTCCCCCCCACCCGGCAAAACCATACATCAACAATAGAACATTACAGCGGCAACTGGAGCAAACACTGCAGCGACAGCGACCGACGTTAGGTCAAAGTTCACTCAGCACTCGCCACACTGGCACACATCATCACATGAACAAACGGCAAAAACTCCGGCTTTTGCTTTTAAATAACAGGCTGCAAAAACTCTCTAGGTGTAAGGATAAGATAATAAAGTCAAATATACGAAGCAAATTATCATGTACTGTACGTACCTACCTACTGTGTCATACAGTGACCGTAGCTTGCCACAGCTTGCACGCTTTGGTTAGACTGGTTCGCGGCCCCATTGTTTGTGACATGCGGCGCGAGTTTAACGCCGGAGACCAGTCTACGTCTTGGCTAGCATTATTGGTTATTTATGACGTAATCGTAATGTCACGTGCCTATGGAAACGACTGCGATTCGCTATTTTTAAAGTGTCGCGGGCTACTGTCGCTGGAAATTAGAAACGTTTCTAAATATTTTTGTCGTCGAGGTTGTCGCTGGTCGTTGTCGCGTGTGTGTGTGCAATGGCTCATAGGAAACAATAGTTTCTAATTTTCTGAAAAGTCATTTGTCGTTACGGTCGGTCGTTGTCGCTGCAGTGTGTCTTGGCCAGACAACGCAGTAGCCTTAGTTGATTTTCACTTATAACTTTCGTAGCCCATTTGGTACAGCGTGTTGTCTGTGGGGGTTTATAGAACATTACGCTACAGCGACCTTACCTATTCGATATGCGACTGAAGACCACACATTTGACTTGTTTCCAGTTTCTGAAAAAAACAGTTTTTATATTGATCTATATGTTTAAAGTATATATTATACTATTACTATTTATAATACTCGACTCGTTAAAATCACTGTGTCAATCATCATTTATCAAAGGAAACTCTTATTCACCAAAGAAAACAATTATTAATCTAATGTGTTTCAGCTACTGTATTACATTTGTACTCTTTTATTTTAAAGAAAGTAAATTGGTTAAAAACACTCACGGTTGTGCTTGGTCTTTCTCCCTTGTTTCCTTCATGGCATTTATCACTTCCTTTCCAGCTCTCTCCTCTGTGTCAGCAAGTATAGCTGGTTGAACACATTCTGTCCTTGTTTGCTGCTAGATAGAAATTCTACAGCCATTTCTGTGCTTTGTTATTAATTTAAAGTGGCATACAATTCTTCCAATTTCTTTTCTAATTTGATAGTTTTTGCAGTGAGCCTAGCTGTCTTGCGTGCAGAGTTGCGCATGCGTTCTCTAAGACTAGTTGATGACAGTAGGTGAATGTTATATCGAGAGGATGGCATTGTGCGGCTTTTCTTGCGCGATGGCAAAACATTTCCAACCTGCGTGTTGCTATGTTTCATATTTTTCATCATCTTGCAACACTTACTGCACATTTTATGTTTCCTTTTCCGTGGTTTCATGATTTTAAGACATGATTTTGAAACATAGTGGCGAAACGGAAAGTCACGTTTCTGACAAGCCTTTGTCTCATACTGTATATTTGATGTATATTGTTCGTAGCTCTCTTCATCTATGCCAAAGCACGTTTCATGTTGCAGTTTGCCAAGCATTGCAATGAAGGCTTCAGGTATAAAATATCCATTCTCAACACACTCGCTCTCCTCAACTATATGTTCTAGCACTCTAACGTAAACTGACCCAGACTCTTTAACCATAATTGTAATGGTATTCATAGGGCCACCTTTGGCTTGAGGCAAGTCTGTATGCATTGGTGCAATTTTTAGCCACCATCCAGAAGTCGAGTCAAAATTGTCATTGATATTTAATTGTAGCCTGTGCTGGGTTGCATAGTTAAAAGCATGCCTTGAAATGTCTGTGAAAAAAACTGGCTTTTCGTGGCTACTCATCATACTCTCATTGCAACTCACATTGACATTGATTCTTTGCAACATTATTTCGGATGACGCCGATGTCGATGCCGATGGCTGAGAAACAGGCGTACCTGGCTCCGATTCTAATCGTGAAGTTGAACATATACTAAATAACTCTTCTTTCATCTCTAGCAATTCTTGTTGCACTTGGCAGTAATTGTGGTCATGATATACGTGGAAAGCCATAATAAATAGGTCAAACCGTTAAATTTCAATGTTCTGTACTAGGCCTAACACAAACAACATTGAACAGACCAAACACACTGAGTCACCGACTTGACTTCCGCTCGCGATGCGGCGTTGTTTCACCGAGAGGCGGCAGCACTTAGTTGTATAGACTAGTACCCGTCCCTTCTCACACCCCTCGCTCGATATAAGGGGGGTGTGAGAAGGGACGGGTACCAGTCTATTAATTGTACAGGCTGGGTGTTGCTATCACTGATCTCTATAATATAATCTGGATAGGGCATTGGCCTATCCGCGCTTAACATGACAGTGACGCAAGAGCGCCATCTTCCAACCACTCTGTAAAGCTGAATCTGCCGGTCTGTGCCCCACAACATTTCAAATGAAATATAAGAAAACGCGAAAAGTTTTTTTTCATGCTAATTTGAATAATAGAATAAGGGATCAATACTTAAGAGATTATATAAATATGGATATGTATATATCTAGATATATACAGCTAGAATGAAAGAGAAATGCACGATATAATAGTTTTGCACATGACGTCACGAGTCACGTGCTAGCTAGTCGCAGCCTATTCTACCAATTATAATAATTCTTGTTACCAGTCAAATCCACACATACCTGCATATGAAAACAAACTTATCATCACATACGAGCGAGTTCTGGTGAGTTCTGGTGCAATCAAGAAAAATCTTGCTCTTGCGTTGGGGTTTAGTGTGATGCCGACCGATCCTCCGGACACCTTCATTAAGCCCGGCGCACACGTGGCGATTTTTGTGGACAGAACCGGCGATTCTGTCGCCA
>NW_014579675.1:29757-30984 GCF_000485595.1 Priapulus caudatus
CCCGTTTGCGCAACGTAGTGAGTACCTTTCACTTTCTGATAATTGGGAATTAGCACCTTGTTGGGTGGCATTAGGGGCCCCTTGTATTGTATTGTATTGTTGGGGGCCCCTTGTGGTACATCTGGGAAGTACAAATCTTTATTCGTTTTTTTTTCTTTTCACCCTTTTGCCAACTTTGTGGTGCCCCCTTTGGCCCTGGTGCCCTAAGCATGCACGTGCTTAGTTTGCTTAATGGTTAATCCGGCACTGTCCGGACCCCCACCCTGCTCGCGCAGAAAACGCATCTAAGGGGGTCTAATTTCAAATTCAGACCCCCTTCGCGTGCTCGCAAGTTTGGGTTACGGTTAGACCCCCCCTGGTACAAATCCTGTACACGCCCCTGAGTTCGCCACCTTCACTCCGGCATATATCCTTCGCTACACTTACGTAGTTAACGTACACGTTAACTAACGTAACGTACACGTTAGTGTAGCGTGTGGAACTGTCGACCGGGTACCAGTCTAGGTTAGGGTTAGGGTTAGGGTTAGGGTTTTTGCATCATGATATCTGTCCCCACACCATAGATTAATTTTTGTGGATGACACCCCTATATATAGAGATCCGATATATAGATATTTAGTGTTAGGGTTAGTGTTGGAGTTAGGGTTATCGTTGCTGTTAAGTTTTGAAGTATACGTCAACAGTATCACGTGACCGTCCCTCCACGCCCGGGGGATAGCAACACCCGGAAGTATAGCCTGTACAGGTGTAGCTCTAGTAACTATAACAGCCCTGCGGCAACTGTACGCGGGCTATAGTTACTAGAGCTAGTACAGGTGTTGCTATTCGCCGGGCGCGAGTTTTTAAACCGTAGGATGGCGACGCCAGATTGATGAATCACGCGTCTCTGATTGGTGCGTTGGGTTTACCCCTCACAGCAGGCTATCCCAGAAACCACCGCACCGATGCATGCATGCATGTATGCATGGCACATCCATAATATATAATTTCAATACGGCTAAATAGGCGAGCTGGTAGAGCGGCTGGCGTTACGTCTGAAGTGCGTTAGTTCGAATCCCATCTGTTTATTTTTTTATTTTTCTATCTTTATCCATTTAACAGAGAGAGAGAGAGAGAGAGAGAGAGAGAGAAAGAGAGAGAGAAAGAGGGAGAGAGAAAATGAGAGTGAGCGAGAGAGAGAGAGAGAGAAAGAGAAAGAAAGAGGGAGAGAGAAAATGAGAGTGAGCG
>NW_014579676.1:1528-2735 GCF_000485595.1 Priapulus caudatus
CTGCCCTCCCTCCCTCCTTTCCTCCCTCCCTCCTTTCCTCCCTCCCTCCTTCCCACCCTCCCGACAATCTCTTCCCTATTTGCATGCACGCCATGCCCCTGCGTGGGTGGGGTGACATTTAAATTCGTCTCGGCGCCGAGCGAGCTGATAAACGGACGTTTAGGGATTACGACATCATCGCCGTACGAGTGATCGGGATCAGCGATGGCTTCTCTCCGTCATTCTTCCCGTGTAGGAGGAGGATGCTGCGTGATTGAGCGGACTGATCGGATCGTGGGAGTGTGGCACGGAGGAGATGCGGGAACGCAGCGGCAGCGGCGGTGCTTCTGGCGTCGAAGAAGATTCTTTTTATCTTTCGCTTTTTGCGAAAGATAACCCGGGGTATGCGATGAGTGGAATTGTTGACGATGGTCGGAAAACCGTTTCTGTTTCCCGCGGGGGTGGGGTGCTGGGGGAGAGAGGAGTGTATTTTTTTTTGGGGGGGAAGTACTTCTGTGAAATCCGCGGTGGAAACTTAGCGATTTAGCCACACTTCTTCAACTCTTCCTTCTTGACTTCTCCGTCCTCCCTCCTCCCCCCTCCGTTACTCACCCCTCCTCACCTTCCCCTACCTCCCTCCCCCTCCCTCACGTCGCCATTGTCCGTCGCCGACGAAGGATGTCGTCCGTGAGATGCAATAGCGACAATCGAATCAGACTGTGTGCGGAGCGCGCGCAGCTATGCGGCAACACAAGCACACAAAGTCACTGATATCGAAAAAAAAATTCATCAAAAAACCAAATAGAATTTCTCATCGTTTGCTGCTCGCAGATATAGCTCACAGACCATGAGAACAAATATATACCGCTACTGCTGGACAGTCGATGAATATCGGATTGTGAGATACCCTGCCCGTGTACACACACGTAGTCTGTTACATACACAGCTTCCCCAGACTCCATCATATAGGATCAGAGTTGATTTAGATTTAGAGAGTTGATATAGATGCCCAATGTTTGCTTTAAATTACAAATGGTTATCCGCGGTTTAGAATTCGAGATTATTCGAATGCGAAATAAAACAAATTTGATTATATGGCTGGTATTTGTGTGTGTGTGCGGAGGGTGCGTGTGCGTGTGTGTGTGTGTGTGTGTGTTGTGTGTGGGGGGGGGTGGTGTGTGTGTGTGTGTGTGTGTGTGTGTGTGTGTGTGTGTGTGTGTGTGTGTGT
>NW_014579676.1:3515-10010 GCF_000485595.1 Priapulus caudatus
GCACGAAGAACATCGTTAATGACGTACATTAGCATCGTGATCGTCAGCGAGAATGACGTCATCTGCGAGCGTGACGTCATTCACGAGCATGACGTCATCCGCGAGCGTGACGTTATCCGCGAGCGTGACGTCATCCGCGAGCGTGACGTCATCCACGAGCATGACGTCATCCACGAGCGTGACGTCATTCACGAGCATGACGTCATCCGCGAGCGTGACGCCATCCACGAGCATGACGTCATCCGCGAGCGTGACGTCATCCCCGATCATGACGTCATTCGCGAACAGGACGTCATCCGCGAGCATGACGTCATGCTATTACTGTAGGTGCTATCATGGCACTAGCAATGCGCCGATAGAAATTCCACCAGCGTGACATCACTCAATACCGGCACAGATTCCGTGTTCGAACTTCGAAGCAGTTTCCGTTTCTCCGTAAAGATTTCACTGTCTATGCATCTGACAGGCGCTAGAGTCGCCAGTTTACGGTATGGAACCCTAGCGGGCATGCGCTAGCAGCGACACCTACCTCGCCCGTCGACTGACACTCGCCCGCCTCGTAGCAGTCACTACCGAGGGCAGCACCTACAAACAAATATGGTCGTCATAATATAAATGTAATAATTAGTAATGATAATTTGATGATAATATATATTTATTTATTTATTTATGTATTTATTTATTTATTTATTTATACATATCGTAAGTACGTTCACGTGGAAATAGCTCTGATTTAGAACAGCATCGGATATCAGCAAAACATTGATGAGCAATCGATAGATCGATTCGGGATCGGTTCGACGTTAATGATACTGGCTGCGACGTTGACGATACTGAGTGCGACGTTAATGATACTGACTGCGACGTTGACGATACTGAGTGCGACGTTAATGATACTGACTGCGACGTTGACGATACTGATGCGACGTTAATGTACTACTACGTGATACAGTGCGACGGTTGACGATACTCTACGGACGTTGGACGATACTGCAGTTCGACGTTGACGATACTGTGCGAACGCACCTGTTACATACGACTGCGGACTTAATGATACTATCTACGTCGGCCCCTCACCTAATGTTTCGATGACGTCGCAATGTAGCTTATACTGAGGGCAGTCAGTTCTCCGTGTCCTCCTCAGTCCGCTCAGACTCGCCGGCAGCCGCCATCGACGGTCAAAACTCTTCCTCGTTCGTCGTCGTGTAACAACGTGATGTGCACGTGATGAGCAACGTGCATTGGCACATGATCGTGCACCGTGATGGCACGTGTGTTGACACCTGATTCGCACGTGTATGATCACTCATGAGCATATATAATGAGCACAAATACGTGCCAGTGCGCCTGCGCGCGCGTGACTGCTGCTATTCTGTCTGTTCTCTGTCTGTCGTGGTGTGCGTGTCTTGTGTGTGCGTGCGTGCGTTGCCTGTGCGTAACGTACAGAGCCTCTAACCTAAACCTGGAGCGAGGGCGGCTACGCTGTTGCGTTGCTGCATGGCTTGCGTGCGGTCGTGCGTAACGTACAGATGCCTCTAAACCTGCACGCAGGGCTCGCTAGCGTGCCGCCGTGGGTTGGACACGGCGTCCACACGAGTCCGCGCTCTGACTGATCTCTCCCCAGTACGCTCCAACCGTGTCGATTACCGAGGCAAGCGACGAAGGCCGACCGTTCCAGCTCTAAACAAAAAGGAAAAACTACGCGTCTAAAGCCCGGACGCACACCGGTGAGCTAATTTTATTCAAGTCAAAATGATGCATTGCGTCAAAATACCTCAACGTAAATCGCCCCGCACAAGTTGAAGTATTTTGACACATGCGCCAAAATACTCAACGAAACATCCGCGCCACATGTGAGTATGTTCTGACGCCATGCATCATCTTTTACTTGAGCTAAAATTACTCACGTGCGCCGCCGGCTTAAAGTAATAACAGTATGACGTGTGAAGCACGCGTGACGATCTACCGGAATCAGGCTTCTAACAACGAAGACGTCACGTCGATGCACTCACGTGACCGCCAGCCTCTAGACGAAGGGCATCACGTGCGAGGCGCATGATGATCACATGTTTCGATCAATTCTAGACGGTTCATGTAATAACGTAACACGTGGGAACAGCAGGCCAGCAGCAGTAGCTACACCACACCACCACCACTACCACCTACCACCACTACCAGCAGCAGCCAGCAGCCGGCAACAGTGAGCGAAGCAGCAGCAAGCAACGCGGCACGGCACGCAGTAGCGGCAGTCAGTAGCGAGCAGCATAGCCAGCAGCCACCACCTTACAGCCGAACCACCACCACCACCACAACTACCAGCGCACAGCAGCACCAGCGAGCAGCCACCAGCAGCAGCACGCAGCGACAACAGCAGTGCAGTTAGCGCAGCAGCAGCAGCAGCAGCAGCAGCAGCGGGATAAAGACACGTACTTGACACACAGATCTGGTCGGGCACGGCCACGCCTCCGACCTCCGTGCGCGGCCAGGTGAGGTTGCTGGTGCCCAACATCGTCCAGTCCGGCTGACACGCCGCTGAAACAACCAGCCGACATATTACCACTAGTCAGCCAGTCAATCAGTCAGACAATATACTATATATGAAATTAAATTGAAATATAAAGCCCGTAATACAAGTATAGCATAGAACCTAAGTATACGAAACGTAAAAAGGTCAGTCAGTCAGTGTGCTAATGAAAGCAGTATGTAATTCCGGTGAAACTTCGAGCTACTAAACGGTATTTATATTGCAATTGCCGGTAGATAAACGATAATTGAATTGCAGCCGCATGTTAAAACGCGTAGATTTGATTGCAACAACGTATGCGACAATGCGACAATGACGCGCAAAATGGCGGAATCGCAACCAAAGGGCGCCCCGAGCAACCTACTGCAGCTGAGCACTTCCACTTCCGTGATGTTGTATCCGGCGAGCGTGCTGGCATTGCCTGCCAGCCAATCGGAGAGCCAACCGTCAAGCATCTGCACATGATAGGCCTCCGTGCCTATATCAGGACGATCCGGAGGCTCTTCTTGGCTCTGGCGCTTCCTTCGCTGAGGTGGTTGGAATACTTTCGCCTGTATCGCAACATGGTAGGTGATCGCTAACCACCCCTCGCTAGGAATAAACACCGAGAGGAGGGTGATTAGGCCTATTATTGTTATTATTGTTGTTGTTGTTATAATATTATTATTATTATTTATTTATTATTACCAGCAGTAGTTCTAGTAGTAGAAGCAGCAGCAACAACAGCGACAACAACAACAACAACATCAGTAGCAACAACTTCCTCATCGTCATTGTCATCGTTATCATCATTATCATCATCATCATCATCGTCGTCATCGTCATCGTCATCATCATCATCGTCGTCATTGTGATCGTCATCATGGTCGCGCCTACCTGGTGGCTGATATCCTCGTGACGGCAACTTCGCCTTGCAGGATCTTGTTGAACTGGAGCACGTTGCTCATGGCGCGCGTCAGGTTGGTGGCGAGTTCGCTGAGAGAGCTGGGATCGGGTCTATCCACGTATGCTGCATTGTTCATGAGAGGCGAGTGGCGCGACAGGTCGTACGGTGTCGTTGCGGCGACGGCGCGTACGACGTACGTCGATACTGTAAACAGGAATGAGCGTTCACGTAGAAATGATGAATAAGATCCAAACTTGTGTGGTAAACTGTAATAACCTTTAATACTCATACACTGTGTAGCCACATCATCAGACAATCGCACAAACAGACAAAGAACGCGCACACGCGCATACGGATAAGACATAGATAGATAGAATATATAGATACGATAGATAGATAGTATAGATAGATAGATAGATATATAATAGATAGATAGATAGTAGATAGATAGATAAGCATAGATAGATAGATTAGATGAGATAGATAGATATAGATAGAAATTAGATAGATAGATAGATATTAGATAGATAGATAGATAGATAGATAGATAGATAGATTAGATAGATAGATAATAGATAGACAGAGTGAGAAGAGAGAGAGAGAGAGAGAGAGAGAGAGAGAGAGAGAGAGAGAGTGAGACAGAGTGAGAGAGAGAGTTATGCCTGAGTTTTTTTTATGGCGTCTACTACAGCACCTGTTTACGAAATGTTCACCGTAGGTTTTCTCCCGTTACAGTATATTCACCAATCCGCTGTACTCTGCATCTGAAGGAGGTTTTCTGTCGTCAGCTGTCACAGGGCAAGGCTACTACTGGTGTACGGCCTGGGGAGGCATTCCACCAAGAAGCTTTAGCTCTGCTAAAGTTCTAGTGCTCTACGAAGGTACTTGCGTAATCCCAGTGCGTTATGCACCTATCTATCTATGTGTCTGTCGGTCGGTCGGTCGGTCGGTCGGTCGGTCGGTCGGTCGGTCGGGTCGGTCGGTCGGTCGTCGGTGCGGTCGTCGGTCGTCGGTCGTCGGCCGGTCGGTCGGTCGTCGGTCGTCGGTCGGTCGGTCGGTCGGTCGTCGGTCGTCGTCGTCGGTCGGTCGGTCGTCGTCGGTCGGTCGGGTCGGTCGTCGTCGTCGGTCGTCGGCCGGTCGGCCGGTCGGTCTGCCTTCCTGCTAGCTGCCTGCCTGTTGCCTGTCTGTCTGTCTATCTATCTACATATCTCTCTCTGCTCTTCTCTCTCTCTATATATATATATATATATATTATATATATATATATATATATACTACGGGATACCCGGCGTTGCCCGGAAATCGTGGCGTTACTCAGTTGGTGACCGCTTGGTTGAATGGAAGATACCCAAAAAAATCGAACTATCTATCTATCCATGCATCATCCATGTATCCATCCATCCATCGCATTCCATGCCATCCCATCCATCCCATCCCATATCCGCCCATCCCATCCATCGCATGCCATCTCATCGCATCCAGGCCATGCCATGCCATGCCATGCCATCCCATACCATCCCATTCGCACCGCATCCCATCCCATCCATCCTATCCCATGCATGCCATCCATCCCATCCCATCCCATCCATCCCATCCCATCCATCCATCCGCATCCCATCGCATGCCATCCCATCCCATCCCATCCATCCCATCCCAACAATAAAAAATAAGAAGAAATCAAAAGATAAAAGTCATTAAAATAAAAAGAGTCAAAAATTATAAATAAAATAATAGAAATATAATATTATTTGATATGTAACCTACATAGGCTTCCGTGAAGTGTTCCCGTCAGTTTGCGCTATCATTATCATCTACCATAGTTTATTATGGATTTTTACTAAACGTTTAAATGTGGTAAACAATTTAAATTTTGAAATTAACGGTGAATACGGCAGAAGTACATACTAAACAGTGCAAAAGTAAATGAACAAAGCATTTCCCGAGGTGGGATTCGAACCCAGAATCTATAGTTTAGGAGTCCGATGCTTTATCCATTCGTCTACTGGTCAGCTATTATGGTTATGCTATATGGTCAGCTATATGGTCAGCTATATGGTTATACACCATGGATTCACACGTACGTGATGTATAGTGTTAATCTGTACGCCATCTATTGATGAATATAATTGTTATTAATTTTAAATTTTTAACTTTTTTGAAATTTGTCCTCACCTCCTAGACGTGCTGATTCTGAGAATATATTTAGTTTTCCTCTAGATTGCGGAGTTCTCTAGTTATGCGCGAACACACAAATTCGGCTGAACAACTTTATATATATATATATATATAAGCTGCGTTCACACGTATACACGGCTTAGCTGGTACCGTACTTAGTTGGTGCTAAGTCGCGGTTAAAACGCGTTCACGACGCTTACACGAGATTCGAGGCTTAGCTAGCCAGGAATAATATAGACTGGTACCCGGTCGACAGTTCCACACACTACACTAACGTCTTGCAGCGAACGGTACCAGTCTAGGTGAGCAATACGCGGCCAGCGTGGTGCGAATATACGCGGCTTAGTTGGCGCGGAATATGATTCCGCGCTTAGCAAGCCGGAGCATTCGCGCTAAGCAAGCCGTGGCTAAGCAACCGCGTATATTTTAGCGTGTGAATGCAACTTTTCTCCTCGTGTGAATGCAGCTATATATATATATATATATATATATATATATATATATATATGTACAATATATATATATATATATATATATATATATATATGTATATATATATTATCAAGAGCTAATAATATATATATATATACTGCACACTATGCGGCGTCAGATCGTACGACTGCCGCTCCATCTTTACAGACGTATTGTAACATCTGTTTTACACGTGTGACATGGCTATAGCTAGACAGAGCGTCATTGCTACATTGATGTATCAGAGAGAATGGTAAACGTGGTTAAGTTACAGATTAGAGGGTCACTGTGAAATTGGGTAGGACGTAGTCTGTGAGAACGGGTACATGTGCGGGCAGTATGTTTGTAGGAGTTTGGGGGAAATTGATAGGAGAGAGATGGAGATTGGAGATTCTGGTTCTGGTCGCGAAAGGAGGCACAACCGCGTACGCGCGTGTGC
>NW_014579676.1:10021-13435 GCF_000485595.1 Priapulus caudatus
CACTTCCAACTGGGTTCAGGAAAGGCGTCACAAGGTAATGTCTACAGGCATACCCGCTACCACCTAGCAGAATGCCATGCATCTCTATACCTCTATGGTTTTCCTCCAGGTACCTGAAAAGCAATTAAGTTGCAATTAAATTATAATTATTACAGTGCCAGGGGTATTTTCACATTTAGAGAAAACATAATGATTAACATGAATTGGTAAATTATATTAATTTGCTTAAACCTGCAAATAGTTTTTCACGATGTAAAAAGCGCAAAAAATACACGTACTACGGTACTACATAATATAATATATAATAATAATATATAAATATATATTATATATATTATCTATAATTCTTTCATCATTTATCATCATTCTTATATTGTCATTTACTGTCCAATTTGAGATGATCTGAATATAAAGGAATCGTGTACAGAACCTGGCCAGTGAGCTACAACATTTATAAATTTCCCTGAAATTGAAATACAAAGTTCTTTTTAGGTTCATCTAATATAGTAAATAGTAAATATGTGACCCCGCTGATAAGTAGTTTATTGTTTTTTATAATGAAAAAATATAAAAACCAAAACAAAATATATAAAATGTAAAGGAAAACATAAGATAGATTTTGTGTATATTATTGGCCTTTTGACCATTAATCACCCTCCGGAGAATGCCATCAGGCTTGTAACATAACTCTGAGGTGAGCGGGCAGTAGCAATTTGCTTCATGCACAGTCGCATTGGTCATTAGCCAGGCAACCCAAGTGCACTGCGAGCTGGAGGCCCCTGTTGGATTTACACAATTACAAACATTTATATCGACAACATTATACTTTAATCCTAGTGAGTACTGGCTGCCTTATTCGATAGCTGTGTGTACGCGCGCGACGTATCGAAAGGTGCGTACACCCTATCATAGTGAGTGGCGCCTTTATTCTATAGCTGCTGTTACTGCGCCGCGACGTATCGAAAAGGGTGGTCAACCCTATACTAGTGAGTGGCTGCCTTATTCTATAGCTGTGTGTACGCGCGCGACGTATCGAAAAGGGTGGTCAACCCTATACTAGTGAGTATTGGCTGCCTTATTCTATAGCTGGTGTTGTACGCGCTGCGATCGTATCGAAAAGAAGGTGGTCAACCTATACTTTAATCCTAGTGATACTGGCTGCCCTAATTCGATAGGTGGTGGTGTACCGCGCCGAGCTATACGAAAGAAGGTTGGTCCAACGCCTATACCTAGTGAGTTACTGGCTGCCCTAATTCGATAGGTGTGTGTGTACGCGCGCGAACTATCGAAAGGTTGGTTCAACCTATATCTAGTGAGTACTGGCCTGCCTTATTCTATAGCTGTGTGGTACGCGCGCCGACCCTAATCGAAAGGGTTTGGTCAACATATACTTTATCCTTAGTGAGTACTGGCTGCCTTATTCGATAGGTGTGTGTACGCGCGCGAGCCTATCGAAAGTGGTCAACATCATATACTAGTGAGTATTGTGCCCTATTCGATAGGTGTGTGTACACGCGCGCGCAGCTACGAAAAGTTTGGTCAACCCTATACTAATCATATGAGTATTGGTGCCTTATTCGATCACGCTTGTGTTACGCGCGGAGCTATCGAAACGGTTGGCCAGCGCTTTATACTCAGTGAGTACTGGCTGCCTATTCTCTTAGCTGTTGTACGCGCGCGCGGACCACTATCGAAAAAGGTTTGGTCAAACATTATACTTTAATCCCTAGTGGAGTACTGGCTGCCTTAATTCGATAGCTGTGGTGTACGCCGCGCAAGCTATCGAAAAGTTGTCAAACCTATACCTTAATCCTCAGTGAAGTACTGGCTGCCTTATCGATAGCTGGTGTACGCGCCGCAAGCTATCGAAAAGGTTGGTCCAACTGTTATACTTTAAGTCCTAGTGGAGTAGGTAACTGCATGGCCCTGCCTTATTCGATAGCTGTTGTGTACGCCCGCCTGGAGGCTAATCGAAAAGGTTGGTATCACGCGCTTCATTGGATCACAACCTCTTGGAACCGTTGGTCAGTTTGGTATACGCCTTCAGATGATTTCTGGGCCACGCCTTAACCAGCCCTCCAAGCGCTGAAAACCACGTTCCACACTTTTTCGATAGGGTCATCCTTTCTCAATGCGATCGCGGATTGGCTATAGTAAATACTCTAGCCAGATTAAGTCTGCAACTGCTTTTCACGTAATAGTAAAGGCCACATAGTGAGAAATCGAGGAAGGTACTTAATGTGCGCTAAACAAGAAAGGTATGATTTCAGAACAAAACATTAATAACAAAATTAATCCATAACTAAGTTAATTTTTATCGTTCGTTACACAAATTAGGTACATCCTCAGTGCTTGAAAATGGCACTTAATATTCAGCGGGGTTAAGGTTTTTTTAGTGTTGCATCTGTGACGGCGGCATAGTTTCTGGATAGTGTGGGAAGGTGGCGCGGTGTTGCCGCATGCGCGAGTCGCGCTCTCTCTCGCGCTCAACTTGGGAGCCATTGATGTGAGTTACCCGGCGTCTCCGAATAAAGCCGTTCATTCCAAAATTCCTGTGCTTATCGATTTACTGTGCGTGCTCCCATGAAGGCATAATAGTCAGCCTTCACAGTGGCGCAATGTTGAGATAATGAGCGGTGAAAATCTGTTTTTTTTGCCAAAATCCGAATCAGATGACTAGGCGCTGCGACCCTCTCTCGCTTTGAGATAACTTCGGGAGACCTCGCGTGTTTCCGTCAATGATTGACAAATGGAATGAATGACGTCTGTTATTGATTGCCATAGTGATGACCCCCACCTGTGCCCACCTCACGCCCACCTCATGCCGGATGTATAGTAAACTCTGGTAGTATGACGTGAGTTGGCGCTACCATATGGCGCTACACAGCGGCGACCGGAAGCAACACACTGGCCACATAACAAAGCGAGAGAGGGTCGCAGTGCCTAGTCATCTGATTTGGATTTCGGCGAAAAAACCAGATTTTCACCGCTCATTATCTCAGCGTAGGGGCATCGTAGGGACAAGTATTTTTAATTAATTTCTGTTCGATGCTTAATCAGGCCTGCTGCCTATGGACGCCTTCTACTGTTGTACAACACCTCTACGGTCTGCCCAGAGCATTCCAGTTGACTGACCCTTCTTGATGAGTATCGTCACTGCACTTGGTATGTATAACATGTGACTGTGATCGTGCTCTATCAGCCAGAGATATGTGTTTACTAGCTGGGCTACCCGGCGATGCCCGGGATTTTTTTGGGGTTACTGCTTTTCTGCTATTTCATGCGTTTTGTGCTATTGCTTGCGTTTCGGCATTTCATGCGATTGCCTGATTTTGAGCCTGACTATAGTTGAGCGCTATACTAGGATTCGTCTTGACTTTGCTGCTGCAGTGTATAGTGAGGGGGGGGGGAAAC
>NW_014579676.1:14056-21333 GCF_000485595.1 Priapulus caudatus
TTTTTGTGCAAATTGTTTTTGGCCAAAATGCGTCATGCTGATTGAGAATATACCTCACGGGTGACCTCTTACTGGTCTCAAGAAGACAGACAGACAGATAGATCCGGCGATTTATTGTAGGAGATAAATACGAAAAACTCGAAAATAGTGCCTGCGAAAAAAATAAGCAGCAAGTTGAGCATTTAGACGCAAATTCACTTTAGGCACCTTAGGTATCACGAAGTGATGCACAGATTTCTGTGTATCATCAACTGATACACAGACTCGAGTGCACAGATCCGTATATCAAGGAATGATGCAAAAGCCCTAACCCTAACCCTAAGTCATAAAGTATAACCTTAGGCTTAGGCTTAGGTATCACGAAGTGTGTTCGGGTTAGGGTTAGGGGTTAGGGTTAGGGTTAGGATTAGGGTTTTTGCATCATTCCTTGCTACACGGAAAGTCTGTGCATCAGTTGATGATAATCTGTGCATCACTTCGTGATACCTAAGGTGCCTAAAGTGGATTTGCACCGAGCATTTATACCTTTCAGCAGTAGTCGTGTACGACGCTTTTGTCTCTCCTTCGAAGCTAAAATTGGTCTTAATAGAACTAACAAAAATAGTCGACAATACAGCTAGAAAAATAGCGTTCAAAACGCAAATTCAACATGCAGTCGATGGATGAGCAGTGAACGGCCGCATTGAATTAGTAGGAGGGTATATAGCGCCACCTCGCGGACATTTCTTAAAATAATAAATAATTTTAATTGTAATTTTAAACTTTTTATTTTTTGTGTATTTTTTTTTTTGACCTTGCCTTTGGTCGTCGTGACATGCTGATTAAGAATATATATGGTGTTGGGGGTAAGCTCTTACGGTGGGGGAGAAGATAGACAGAAGAACAGACACAAAAACAGGCTCGCCCTTTATGTAAGAGATGATCTCATCTGTTACTCAGCGGCATGCAAGCTGAACATTGTGGGAACAAATAATGGCCAGTTCAGAAGGAGAAATGAAAGAATCCAGTGGCTCCAAATCAGCTAGGCTAATGCGGTGAGGTCCTACTCGCAGTACGGTATCCATGACAGTATCCATTGACCCACTCAGTGTGAAGAATGTGTTCTCGTGTGTTGCTTCAGATGAGATGAGGGATGCTACCAGTTGATCTTTTTGACTTTTAGATGGCCTTGTTCAGACCTTGTGTTTTAAGGTGCGCGAGCGCGATAAAGATAAAGGCAAACGGTTGTAAACATCACAGACATTGCCGGAAGTCGGTTCACATGTTTATAACGACAGTCGCAAAGCGCTCTAGAACTATTCTGACGAATGTGATTGGCGGCGTGCCAAGGTGTGCGATTTTTCACTCGCCTGCCTTTTCCAAAACACAAAGACTGCTTGTTATCATTTTTTTGTATGGGAGCTCCACGTTTTGCTGATCATGAGGCTCTGTATATCGTTTGTTGCTGAAGCTTTGCATTTGGTACCATTCTAGTTGTATTGGAGAGGCATGAGATGTCTCCTAGCCAGTGAGGAGAGCTGCCAGAGACAGCTGCATGCATACATTGTGCAAGCAATTGCTCTACAGTCCTGGGGAGATGTTGAAGAAGACGGCTGACTGTCCACACAGTCTCTCTCAGCGAGGTCCGGCAACTGGCGTACGTACATTTTTCGTAAACTTCTCCTTCTTTATCGTGCTGTCTCCCCATTGCCTTCACGTTCAGCAGATGTTGTATGGAGCATTGGTGGCTGGCTGTTCTGATGCTCGGTTCCTATCTGCACCTGGTTTCCAATAAGCAAGGAATGTACCTTAAGGGGGGCTTATGTCGGGCTTGCGAGCCGACTCGACTGGAAGCAACTGGCTGCAATTCACTGCGACTGCAGTGCTTAGGTTGGTCGACTGCGACGCGACTGCCTGCGACTGGCCGCCACTAGTTGCTCGGAATAGAACAGTGGGCAACTGGACTTATGCTTATTTGGGGTGGGGGCCAATAACCCTCACCAAAATATAAAAAAGGTTATATGGGACAGAATTATTCGGTCTAGGGGAGTAGGTAGCGTTGTGCAGAGAGTCAGCATTCGCGCCGACATTAGGCTTTTCTTTTGCAGTGAGGAGTTGTTTACCGCAGATGGGAGATTTAATTAGTGGTGCAATAAGATTTATTATACATTATTTTTATTTTTACTGATTTTTTGGAACTGCAAGTGGAAATTTGTAGGAGAGCATATATCAGCGAGAGCGAGAGCGGCATTCTACCGTCATCAACGCCGCTACACATTTATATATTGTTTATTAACGGCTACATATATGCTATAATATTATATATCAGAAAATATTCTCAGACCCCCCTGAACAGATATATACGATCCGCATCAGAAATAAAAGAGAAGCTTACTGCATGGATCCACAATCTAAACACCATCCAACCATATAATACGGACTCGTACTACTCCTACGCGTAGAAATTCCGGGATAGATAGAAGACAATCACATTACTCCTGCCAGCATGGTATCAACGTGAGGCTATCCCTAGCCAGACGACCCCAGGGTAGCGAACAGTATCGATGCACCTTACTTATAACCATATGACGTGATAAGTATTATAATTATGTTAACACTTGTATTCTTGATTAAGGAAACACAACTTTTTAAGTCTCCTGAATAATGTGGCCTCGGATACGATGGCGGGGTAAAATGGTCGCCATTTGTGATATTTTTTTCGAAGGGAGTAAAAATAATATTGGTGCCGTAGGTAGTATCATCAGTTCAAACTCACCACAGGACTCTCCGTGTAAGACGCAGAATTTATACAACATAGATGAGATAGTAATAATGTCGATTTCGCTGTAAGATATCCTTATGATCCGGTTATGTTTGGAACATTTAGCATTTTTTTTTCTTTTTTTTCTCTTCTCGCCTCCCCTTCATTATGCATCTCCTACCTTTTTTCTTTTTTCGTCCTTCTACGCACTCTCGTCGCTTATTGCTCACCTCCTACTTCAGTGCTCAGAAAGCACTCAGTCAGCCTCTCCGATGTACCTACTACCACTCTAAGTTACAAATTCCCGCGCTCCTAATTCCACACGCACTAGGCCCTACGTGCCCGGTAAACAGCTCCACTTCCCACACGCATACCTCCCCACTCGCTACGATCTCCTGGTCTACCTGCACTCTAGATACTCACGCAATGACCGCTCCCCTCGGCATCCCAGCTCGTGACTCCCGACGCCGCGCTAATTCCCTAGCCTCATCCCCACCCAGGCTTCCCCCTTTTGTGTTTCCGCAATCCCACTCCCAACTCTCTAAGCTGTTCTCGACGTGCCCACTTGCTACCAATGCTCCGCCATTGACGCAACCTCTCACTATACTAAATTCCAGCTATAACTCGTATTCGACACCGAATCGCCCGCGCCCGGCGTTCTGCCCGTTGGATCTCAGGACCTAGGGGCTGTGGCTGCTAGGCTAGACACGGTTTCATACGACTAAGAACTTGTCGGCCCCAATTACGCAATATTACACACGCTGTCTTTGCGCACTGTGCTAAGCACGTTCCTTTTCTTTCCCAGTTTCAGCATATCTGTAAGGCCCGATAACCTCCCGCTGCTTATTTTGTTGATTGGCCGTGGAATGGACGCCAATCGCGCCCCCCACCCGTCCCCCACTTACCACTCGACCGTGAGTTATCCCTCCCTCCTGTACCTACTGCAAGCCAGTTGAACTTTTCGTAAAATAATGAAATGCCCCGCCGATGCACATTACGCATCAAAGAGAAGAAAATTCTGCATTTTCACTCGCTATCCGCAATCAACGGAGCGGTCATTTCAAGTAACATTTTGTATTCCATAATTTCACTCTTGCTCCTATAAAGTATGCATTTCCCACAATTTTGCATCTTTTGCAACCATAATAATTGATCACGAATCACGCTAATGTGATAAGTTGTTATCACGGCACAAAGCTTGTCTGATAAATGGCTTCGCAGTCAGTAGTCATTCGAAACGCAGCAGGTGTGCGTAACGGTTCTTTGTGCTGGCATTGCTAGACGCGCGGACTCGACGCTAAGACGTTTGTGGACAGTGCCAGCTCGCTGGCTGTGTGATGCCGTGTTTAAGTGTAACTGTGTTCTGAGTTATTAAAACCACATTAAAACCTTACAAAAATGTTATATTCTATACGACGGAGAACATAACGGATAATTGATTTTATTTATATATTTCATAATAATTCAATACATTTTTCAGTTCGGCATCGCTATCATAGCTGTATAAACTCACTATTATAAATCCCTAGGTAATAATATTTGGTGAATTGTTTTTATTACTTTGGTTTGCCCTATAATCACATCCGATCCTTTTCTTTGTTCGTGAATTTATATAACTATTATATTTGTTTTGTTCATATATTAAATTCTATTTTTTGAATTCACGCTAATCTGGTTCGGCTAATCGCCAGGCTCTGCGACTGTTACAGTCTATGAAAGTAGCCATGTCAAGTGGTTACAGCAAGAATGGAACTTGTGGCTATCTTCTGAGATGACTGAGCGATTTTTTAATTTATATATACCTGCTATTTCTAGAATACTCGTCATATGTAAATCAATTGTCATCTTCTAAAACTACATACATCCGCTGACCGCTGTGGATGGACGTTCGCGCGGGCCTCCGAACTTGTGCGCGCACGGGTTCTCCTGCGGACCAGCGCTTCATATTGAACATCCCCGCCTCGGTCTTTTCGCGTGCGCATTTATCGCCGCGTGAACTGCGCGTCTGTCCAGCGCGCCCAGCGCTTCCCTACCGCGCCCTATNGTTCTCCTGCCACAGCCACAATTTCAAAACAGAAAAGCAAAAGATCCCAGACAAGCCCCCAATAATTCTGTAGTGGCCCTAGGGTTAGCCGCTACGCGAATTATGTGCGTGTGAATGCACTATTGTTTTTGCGGGATCATTTCTTGCTCCCGGTGGCAAAGCGGGACTGTGTTGCGTGGCAGCAAGAGACAAACAAAAAAAGGAAATAAACACAACGCAAGTCCTGAAGTATACGGAACTGTTGGCTTTATTTCTCGCCTACACATCGTTGTAAACATTAAATATAGTTTATGTTGGCAAGGGGCCAGGGAAAGGCTAGGTCCAAGAATTTAGATCTACCGAGTGCACGCAAATCCGACGTCTCTATTGAGGTTGCCCGGAGTAAAAAATAAGGGGTAACGGCACCTGTCGTCGGCTCTCGGCATTCTCCTCACTCTTCTCTCCGTTCCTCTGCCTTCCTTCTTCTTTCTTCTGTCTTCTTTTCTTCTCTCTTCTATCTTCTGTCGCCTCTCTTCTGTCTTCCCTCTTCTTTCTTCTTTCTTCTTCCTTCTATTTTCTTCCTTCTATCTGCTTTCTTCTTTCCTCGTTCTTCTGTCTTCCTTCTTCTTTCTCCTGTCCGCTTTCTTCTGTTTTATTTCTTCATTCTTCCTGTTCTGCTCTCTTCTATCTTCTGTCTTCTTTCTTCTGCCGTATCCGGGGGTGAACTGTACTCGTCGTCTGCTTCCTGTCGACTGCTCTAGTGCTCCTATACTGGGTCAGTATTCCCTGTGTCGGTGCTCCTATTGGTCGGTGCCTCCCCCACCGGATCAGCGCTCCTCGTAGTGGGCGGTGCTCCTCGTAGTGGGCGGTGCTCCTCGTAATCCTAAGGGGAAAAGGGAGGTGCGTCCCGTAGCGGTGCTCTGAGTGATCCTACGGGGTCAGTGTCTCCTTGGTTCTCCTAGTGATCCTATGGGGAAGTCAGTGCTCCTTGGTTCTCCTAGTGATCCTATGTGGAAGTCAGTGCTCCTTGGTTCTCCTAGTGATCCTATGGGGAAGTCAGTGCTCCTTGGTTCTCCTAGTGATCCTATGGGGAAGTCAGTGCTCCTTGGTTCTCCTAATGATCCTATGGGGAAGTCAGTGCTCCTTGGTTCTCTTTTGTTGCTCCGTGTGAACGCTGTTATTATTCTTCCTGAATTCGTATGTTAAAGCAAACACTTGTAGGAAAAGCTTTAGAATAACACTGGAATAATCAATGGGAAACTTATACCCGAAAATCTAGCATCCTTTGCAACAAAAAACATAAAGCCATTGACACACTTTTTCCTGGTCTCTTAAAACATGATCTTGAGATCTGCAAGAAAGCGTGTTATTAAACACCAACGAATGTCCCAGCCGATGGTAACAGACACTGAGACAGACACACACCATTTTTCCAAAAGGTTTTATACATAAGAGGTGAAATTAACTCCGTACTCTTCAGGGGTTTCTCCGGTTCGTCTGTTGCGGTGTCGTAGCTCACTACGATGCACATATATGCATTCCGCTGGATCAAATCGGCGCTGTAGTGCTGCCACCAGGCGGTCGTAGTCCTCTCTCTGTGCCCGAGGGAGTTCAATCATGGCCTCCAGGGCTTCACCGTCAAGGCATAGGCCAAGCTGGACGGCCCAAGTGTGAATTGGCCATTTGTTAAATGCCGCCGTCATCTCAAATTTAATAATAAATATTTTCAAGGTAGTCCCATCTCCTTTCCCAAATGTTGGTGGTTTTTTCTCCCGTACCTTCTGAGTGTGTTGTACTCGGCTGTATGCTCGGTCTGCCTGTGCTCCGAGTCTCGAGTGGGTGGAGGGATACCCTCCAGCTCGGGGTTCTGGTCTTCACTGACCCTGGGGAATCGAATCGGTGTGACGCCCTTCTGCTCAACGTTTTTGTTTCTGTTGTTCCTTGGCGCTGCTCCGTTCCTCCGTGGTAGAAGGCAGATTTCGGCTCCGTCCATGTCGTATTCGCTCTACTCCTGGTATGTTTCCTCCCGCTCTCCTCGGGTGTTGTGCGGACTGTCTGGTATGAGGTGGAGGCCGCCGTAGCCATCCTGACCATTCCTTAGCTTCTGAATCCTCAGAACTCGAACTCGCCTCAAATATGCTCTGCTTCTTAATCCTCCGCCTCCCGGTAGCCTGTCCCTCCGTATGTCCGCTGTGCGCTTCATCGATCTCCTGGGCTTCTTCTCCAATGTGTACGGTCCTCTGGATCTCATCCTCTTCTTCCTGTTCTGAGGACCATCTTTGGCTTGGTGGTCGTGGCAGTTTCCCTGCCCTCCTCTCCTCGAAGTGGGTTCGGGATGTGGCATGCATAGGGCGAGGCTCGGGGTCGTGAGCTTGAACGAGGGTATCGCCCAGAGAATGCTGATGCTTAAGCATCGGCCTGCTCGGTACCCTCCTAAGTATAGAAGATCTGCTCTTGGCCTCACGGCTTAGATCTAAACCTGCCCGAGTAGGCCCGGGGAAACTTGTAGGCCCA
>NW_014579676.1:23636-26901 GCF_000485595.1 Priapulus caudatus
CAACACCCCATAAGTCGTCCAACGTGCTCCCACCAGCTAATCACCATGCCCCCAACTTCCAGCTTTGTTTACCTTTGGCAATCCCAACAGTCATGCTGGTTTCACAACATGATGTATACGTCTCCAAACTGAGGCCACTCAGACTTCAACGGTGGAGTTTGATTCTCATGGCGTATGACTATGACATCGTGTACCGTCGCACCTCAGATCATGGAAACGCTGATTTCTGTTCAAGGATGCCGAGTACTAGTACTAAGGACACTGCCCTTGGTGCAGAGCAACAAGTGAACTACTTCACTCATATGTGAATGATCTTCCTGTCACTGCAGAGGACATTGCTCAGGAGACTAAGAAGGATCCTGTTCTTTCGAAGATCTATATGTTTGCGCAGAATGGCTGGCCTGACGTACCATCTGAGAAGTCGGAGGATGAGTTCAAACCATACTTCAGAATTCGGAATGAGATTTCCTGTGACCAAGGTTGTTTATTGTGGGGTATGAGAGTTATAATCCCACCGAAATTCCGTGTAACATTGGTTCGAGAACTGCATCATGAGCATCTTGGCATTGTCAGAACCAAGGCCCTCGCTAGGAGTTACTTTTGGTTTCCTAAGCTTGATGAGAAAATCGAGGACATGGTGAAGAGCTGTAGTGTTTGTCAGACGCTGAAGGCAGATCTGCTTCTGTCTCCTCTGTATCCATGGCGATACACTGACAAACCATGGTCCAGATTACATGCTGACTTTGGAGAGTACCGTCAGAAACACTATCTAGTTGTAGTGGATAGTTACTCGAAGTGGCCAGAAGTGGTGAAGATGAACACCACTACCGCAGAAAAGACTATAGAGGCATTCCGGAGCATATTCTGCATTCAAGGAATACCTGAGAAGCTCGTTACGGACAATGGTCCGCCCTATACATCTGAGGAATTCGAGAGATTCTGTGCTAGCAATGGCATCGAGCACATTCTGTCTCCACCATACCACCCCGCTACGAATGGGCAAGCGGAGAACGCTGTGAAAACTGTGAAAAATGCGCTGAAGAAGCATTTTCTGGACGATGAACGGAGTGGATTGTCTGATAGTCATAAGTTAGCTAACTTCCTGCTCACTTACAGATGCACGCCGCATTCTGTCACTGGTGTCACACCCGCTGAACTCTTGAACAAACGCAAACTTCGTACACGTTGGGATCTTCTGAGACCCGATATGCGTAAATCAGTTGAGAAGAAACAACAGAAACAGAAGGAACATCATGATGTTCGAGTTCACTTTCGTGACTTTGAGAAGAATGAGATTGTCAGAGTGAAAAATTCCAGAGACAATAAGGAGGTGAAGTTTGTTCTGGGGACAATTCTCAGACGGCTGGGTCCGCTGCGCTATTTGGTTGATGTTGCTGGTAACGCCAGATTTGTTCATGCAGACCATATGCGTAAGACTAGTGAGGGGGAGAGTAGTGACTCTCGTCAAGTGCCGAACTTTCATGGTTATGATCGCTATCAAGTCTTGTCTGACTTAGCTACTTCTGAGGGACTGAATGATTCCAGTTCTCAAGAGACTGTAGAGACATTCAATTCTGCTGCTGTGGTTCCACCGCCAGAACTGCAGACTCCCAAACCTAAGGCTGTCACCGCTAAGCCTGTCGAGAACAGAGACATTGGGATTATGAGAGACTCGCATCCCGATGCAACTAACACACCTGTTAGACGCTATCCTGTGAGGGACAGAAAGCCCTCTGTGAAACTCAAGGACTATGTTACTGTGTAATCTGTCTAAGATTGAGCCTGTTTTTGAAATAGACTATAGTGCTCGGATGCACTGTTGACATGTGCGGAAATGTGGTAAAACTGATGTGGAATTGACATCAATCAGGGTCAATATTCTGTTCTGTCAATTCAATCATTCTATGTGTGCACTTTGTTTATGCATACTAACTGGTACAAGTAAACCTGTTAAAATCTAATTTCGTTACAGTCCATTTCGCAACATGTTGGAATAAGTGTGTACATGTGTTTCTTGTTTCTGAGTCAATTATCTTTGAATATTCCTAGTATACACTAAGTTACAATTTCTGGTTGAGAGATTATATATTCCATGCTGGTTAGTAGCTTGGTTAAAGTTGAAGTAACAATTGGTTGAATGACTTCTACTGTATTTCGAAGTTGTGTTTTACTTGAGATTGAGTTCAGTTGTTGAAACTAGAGAAAACACAAAATTGCCATTTGGGATATTATTTGGTTGATGGGTTAGGAGAACTAACTATTTAGTGTGGGGGACTGTGATGTATCCGCATTATTATGTAACAGCCTGTAATGTAACCTTATTTGTTATGCGCGCATGCGCAGTGGAAATATATTGTTGAGTATGGCAACCATGTTTCTTTGTCTGGGTTAATGACCTCCGCGAGGAATATGCAACACTTGCCACCTTGCCTTAACAACAGACATGCTACTAATGTGAAGCTTGCTAAACATGACACCGCCATACCTTCACTCTGATGTGTCTTTGCATTCAGCAACGCATTCTACGCATCAAAACACACTTAAAATACTTGTGGATTTTTTAATACTTCAAAAACTATGTAGTATTTCTGAGTGTGATGCAGACAACGTATTAACCAGCGAGCCGTGCAGCCATGAATTGCACGGCCAAAAAAATTTAAAACGTTACAACATTTTCCGGGGGAGGCCCCCGTACACCCCCAATGACGGTCTTAGCTGAGACACACATACAAAAAAAATGCACTCCGATATATTTTTTCTGCACACCCCCAATACTCATATTCCTGGCTAATACCCTGGATGCAGAGCTTGTCACTGAAATTTACTCTGCGGCCTCAAGCTCGGGCCTGGCCCATATTGAGAATCTGTGCTTGGCTTCTGACTGTGCTGCTGTACTTGCTGCTGCTGTTGTTGTTCTTCCCCTCCTGTCGCTAGTGTAAGAAACTCTTGCTGAAATTTGGTCGACTCCGGACTCAAAAAATCCGCTAAAGAAAAGAAAACATTGAACACTGATTTTCACTCAACCCGAAGTCTTGTGTGTTTCCTACACATTTTTCAAAAGACAACTGATATTTCAAAAAATCACTATACAAAGCTGCAATAGTGCACAAATGGTGTAATTATTTTTCCCAAACCCAGAACGCAACTTACCCGGTCCCTGCTCCCCTTCCGCATGCCCCGCAACGCTGCTCCATAATTTCGGACCACTCTTCCCAGATTGATGCCCCTGTTGTGACTTCTGATAATTAAAATGAAAGTGTCAATG
>NW_014579676.1:27403-41622 GCF_000485595.1 Priapulus caudatus
GGACGGACGGACGGACGGACGGACGGACGGACGGACGGACGGACGGACGTACGACGGACGACGACCCATATGGCAATAGCTCAGCTTGACGATGTCAAGGTGAGCTAAAAACGGTTATAGTTTTTAGCACGTGGCTCCAAAGTTCCATGGAGCAACATCATTAGCATTAGCATCAACCCTTATAGCAATCATGGGTGCATGTCCACTGTACACATAATGTATATTCAAGCATTGTAAATTGAAGGCGGGATAATTATTTTCTAGATGCAGGAATAGAGCTAGATACAATAATGTAACCCAAACCCAAGAGGATAGGGGGACAAACCCAAGAGGATAGGGGTCCCCCTATCCTCTTGGGTTTGGGTTACATTATTGTATCTAGAATAGAGCTAAGACCCTTTTAATTTTTCAGGAACCGGAACATACCTGATATTTTTGGGTGATTTGGGTATACCAGTCATCCATGTCACAGGAAGGAAAAACCCGAAAAAACGTTTGGAAACCAGGATATGTTTGTAAATTTGTCGGGATTACATCTTTTCACTAAATTTTACAAATCATGCAGTTAAACGTATGGACTAAATGGGTTGGGTACTACTAGACCCAACCAAAATTCATATCACCCAAGTGCATGACAGCAGCCTGTCTCTTTGTGACATTCCATAACAAAGCAAGCCAAAAGGCAAAACAGTCACGAAAGAAGACCCAATAGTTTTGCACGACTGAGCCAGAAAGCATAGCAAGTGCGTATATATGGTACTATACCTGGTAGTCTCGTATCATTTTTGATAAACCCACGTAGCCGCTGTCTTCATCAGTTTTTCTCTTTTTTGTGTGACATGACTCACAAACTCACCGGTTCACCTAAAAACGTGTTACTAAGTTATAACTACACAAACAATACGTCCAATGTTAACAAGCGACATCACAAAGGTACACTCGACAGTATCTCTATAACTATAGCGGCCCGCTCGGTTCAAGGATATAAGAGCTGTCACCAATGCATTTTCGCAAATGTGCGATATGTGCAAATGTGGACAGCTCTTTTATCCTTGGGCACTTCGCTCTGCCACAGGCCTGTGGCAGAGTGAAGGGGTATAGTTCAGAGCTAACTCGACAGCAGGTGGGTTCGGGTACCGTAAGGTCACACTAAATAACAACCACACACAATAACACTAGCTATAGCTGTACAGCAATAGTAGAGCCATGCAGTGACAAAGAATATATGCCAGCCTTGAAATAACCGTAATTTGTAATCAAGTAGTATCTGACTGCTTCTGTTGTGTCCTTAGGCTATATTATATTTCATTTGTTTCCCGTTTTTGCCAGCAGGTTTCACCTCTAACCACTCCAGATTTACCTATTCTAACACTTTACCTCTTCTAATTACACTTCACCTCTTCTAAACACTCCTCTAACACACTTCACAGACAAATGTTTCCTGATGCGTGCGCTGATCGGCACGTTATCAACTGGCTACAGTGGCACCGCGAGTGTGCAAGAATCCATACAAATATGTTCAAAACCCTTTTTTTACTCCAAGATGTATCAGCGGATAGAACTCTCTAGCAAATTGTGTTACAACTACACCGCTGCACTCAACTATAAAAACATCGACGCGCACGCTCGCTACTGAGAATAGACAGCCGAGAGGTTTTGCTTTCGTTTTCAGGGGCAGCCCATTCCTGATCGGTGGATATATGTTTCCATGCCATCGAAGGTTCGCGTGATGTCAGTGTACGTCAGTGTGACGTCACCACCATAGACCAATCACGCACGCCCATCCATGTATGCATATAGGGCACATCCATAATACATCATTCGAGCAAACCAAAATAGCGCAGCGCGTATGGCGCCGGAAGTTTCTTCTTGAGGTGGTTGGTTCGAATCCCATCTGTTTATTATTTTTATTTTTCTATTTTTCTATCTTTATCCATTTAACTATTTTGTGTTAGTGTTAGTGTTAGTATTAGTGTTAATTAAATTTAATTAGGGTTAGGGTTAGGGTTAGGGTTAGGGTTAGGGTTAGGGTTAGGGTTAGGGTTAGGGTTAGGTTAAGGGAAGGGTTAAGGTTTTTGCATCAGGTTAAATGTGCTGACGTAGCCATCAGCAGCTAAGCTGTATGCATCAAACTAATTACTTCGAGATAGCCGAGTTCGTACGTGACGTACACTTGACGTCACGCGAACGCTTCGATGGCATGGAAACAATATAATCCACCGCTCATGATCAGTAGTAAAGCATGTTCCACCGTAACATAAACAATCAGGAAATCATGCGCACCCCCATCCCCCTCCCCCCCCTCCCGGATCCATCAACACCCCGTGAATCACAGCACAGGCCAGCTCCCAGAACGGTCTACATCAAATGTTCAGGGGTCACAGGGACACAATAGGCACACACCCCGCTTATCACACCACACCACACACACACCACCACACCAGCACACACACACAATCACATGCACACACACACACACACAACACACACACACACACACATCACACACCACACACACACAGGCACACACCACACACACACACACGATCACACAACAGCACATACACAACAGCACTACACACAGCCATAAACAACAGACCGCGCCACGCCCCCACGCGTGCTACCCCACCCCATCGCCCGACAGCCAACGGGCGCGGAACTGCCGCGCAGCCAGCGGCGACTCGCCGCGTCACTTTTTCAAAGGCCATAAATTTTTACCGTAAGGCGCCAATATGCTTCTCCAATAATTTAACTACCCGTACTATTTGGCCGCGTACATATTATCATGTATATACGTGTAATCTAGCGCCCCTATATCAGCAACCAGACCCAGGGTCAGATGAGAGTCAGGTCAGGGTCGTGTACAGGGTGGGTCTAGGGGTCCGACCCCCTCGGCTGCCCACGCAGAAAAACGCAATCTGAGGGGTCTTATATTCCAATAAAATTTCTGGGGGAGCCCCCACATCCCCCCCCCATTCCCGCGTGCAGAACTCTCAGAATGTCAGGAAAACTTCCTAAAAACACGGTTAAATTAGAACGTTAAAATGAATAATTTAAACCTAAAGAAAACAAATTCCATAACATCAAGGAACATAAGACTTTGCTTTAGCTGGGATGGTCTTCACGTCTTAGACACCCCCCCCCCCTGGTCCAAATCACTGTACATGCCCCTCAGGTCACCTGTAGCTATAAATTTTATAATCCAGAACTCTGGCACAGCCATTCCTCCTGCTCAACCGTCTACTCCTGGATTCTATGGCAGCAGCATGCCGTTGCGTGTATATTGAGGGAGCATGCTTCGCTCGGAGGCCGTCAGCCGAGATTTCATGACGAAATATAACATCTCGTTTGTGAGCACCATAACAATTGTCTGCATGTCTTGAAATGTGAGAATCGTATTTTCCAGGAAGTTTTTACCAAAAGATTGATTCCACTGCGTTAAAGTAGAAAAAATTAATGTTTGGAGTTTTTGCGTCCATTATTGAATATTTTAATTTCATTAAGCAACAAATCTTTCCAAATCATCATGTATTTTTTCTAAAAATTACAGTGAAAACACTTTTTGTGCTAAATCAACAAATCTCAGAATGCAACCAGAGCGCCACCATTTTGGCCTTGCATAATTTCAAAATATTTCACCGGGAGGGCATGCCCCCAGACCCCCCCCCTAGGGTGGCTTTGCCTCCCCGGGGCTCGCCCTAAGCATATCCAGCCGCCAAAGCCGCGGCACTAAGTTTTAATTGCTTGCCGACGAGCCTTTGCCCACAGCAAGTTGCACAATAAGCCTATCCTCTCAATCTTACGGGCTGTACGGGTTGGATACGTCCTGGACTTTAAATGTAACTCATTCGTCAAGAGCAGATAACGCAGTGAAGAATCCTGCAAAAAATCCATATGTCTGTGTCTTAGGGGCAGGGTGTAACACAATTGTCACGTGGTATGACGTCGGGAGCTCCGCTTTTAGGCAGTGCCTAAATCTGAATATTAAACCCTGATACTGTCTAGCTGGCTGGCAACATGTCGCTTGGGAGCAGGGAAGGGAGTGGAGTGAGGGGTGAAAGTGGGAGAGAGGATTAGAACCATACGGTATGAGGATGGACGAGGATGATGAGGGAAGGAGAAGGAGGAGGGTGAGGAGGAGCAGAGGAGAGGGATACGGGGCAGGAGGAGGTAGAAGAGGAGGAGGAAAGGGAGACGGAGCAGGAGGAGGAGGAGGAGGAGGAGGAGGAGGAGGAGGAAGGTGAGGAGAGGAGAAGTAGGAGGGGCGAAGAAGGAAGGGGAGGTGGATGATAAAGAAGAGCATGCGGCAGAGGTGGCGGAGGAGAAAGAAGGAAGAGGTGGTGGGGAGGAGGAGGAAGAGGAAGAGGAGGAGAAAGGGGAGGAGAAGGGGGTGGTGGTGGTGTGGGAAGGAGGAGTACAACCACCAGCAGCAGCACCACCCAGTAACAAGAGGAGGAATGACAATAGGAGGGGAAGAAAGAAAGGAGAGGAGCAAAAGAGGAGCAGCAAAAGCAGCAAGAGAGGAAATAAGAAAAGTAGCACGGGAAAGAAGACGAGAGGGGGAAGTGAGAAAAATGATCGAGGGGGAGGGTAAGAAATGAAGGAGGCAGGCAGAGGAGAATTAGTAAGAAACAAGAGCCGCAGAGGCGACTGGGCTCATCTAAGCGTCTGTTTGCTACAGTTATAAACTTCAAAATTTCAATCGTGCGTAGTGACACCTTTGTTAGGTACAGATATACAGATACGCAGTTGCGTACACATAATTTCAGCAAACATTTTTTTATTGCAAGATCGAGAGAGCGAAGAGAGGAAAGAAGAGAGATGTTGGGCGAGAAGAAAGAGAGAGAGAGAGAGCGAGAGAGAGAGCGAGGGCGAGATGCGAGTCAGACTAAATTGTTTATAAACAAATAACACCCACAGCGCGCGCGCTACTGTATCAGTTACGTCATCGATTGAAATGTACATTCGATTTCGCAACGCGGCGTCCAAACTTTCGACGCTGGCTACGCCCTCAGGCTACGCGCATATGCAAGCAACGTTGATATCTACATATAACATTTATATCTAATATTTATCTACATCTATATCAGTATGATTACGTTGATACTGTAACTCTTGACAATTAGGTACTCAACGGTTACCTTATCTTGCCTTTGCCAAAGTCAATAAACATAGCATTTATAGGTATGAATATAATTGCACCTTTGTGATTAGCCCTCGGTCTGTAACGTGCAAAATAAATAGGCAAGTACGCAACTTTTTCAGGGTGGCCGCACGGTCGCGAGTGTCATGGCGCTGTTCAAATTTCAAAGCATTGATGTGTAATGTGCGATAACAATTAAATTAGGTATCGGTGACAAATACATGTGGGTATAGACGATTTGTTATAAGTAAGTACGGTTGTATGCAGTAAATCCTAGAGTCTACTATCTCTAGCGGAAATATTCCCCCTCCGTTTACACATCTTGACCTTGACCATTGACCCCACAAATTTGTCACCCTGAGTCTTTTTCACGATTCTAAGGAACCACTCAGCTTCCCGCTGCTTAGGTTAATTCTACGGTTTAGTAGGTGCGCTCGTGGCACCCGTTTCTGTAGGGTAGTATCAGGTTGCGTCGATAGCGTCCGCGATAGATAGATAAGATAGCACTGATAGATGACACGAACTCAGAAATGTGATGCTACTCTCTGCCTTGTTCTATTACATCGACGAAATACACTCTACTACTACAATTTACAAAGTACACAGAAGGACTAGACATTATGGCTACACACGCACACAGAACTATGACCGAATTACAATAATACGTACCTAATTAGATCGTGCTTACTGCGGTGCTCTCGGAGACGCTCAGTCGGGAGAAAAACGGCAGGCAGCAGATTTACGAGCGGGGATACTTGAGGGTGCGAGAGAAATCGAGAAGAGTAGTTAGGCGGACTCGTGTGCGGATTCCAGATGAGACGGATACTAAGAAGCGCGTTGCCGAAAAGAGGTGTTATCCCATTAGCGCTTAATAAAGCGCAGAAATCTTGCCGCAGTTTCCGCAAGCAAGGCGGCACGCGACCGCGGGAAGTCGTGCCGCGACATGCATGCTGGCAGCTAATGATCCGTGCGCCGAATGCATAGGCCGGCGCACGGATCCATAGCTGCCAGCGAAGAGTCGACAACTTTAGGGCCAATAGAATTAAGCGGCTCAGGTGCATTGAGGTGTTCTTGCAAGCTAATTAGAATTGTAACTTCATTGCAAATATTCCGAGAACTGTCTCTGTGTCGCACGCTGTCTATGTGTGGACACTGATGCTCTGTGTTGCAATGTACAGGTATCCAGTCTTCTAACTTGAACCACCAGGGTCTACACGATCCCCCCCCCCAACGTCTCAAATATCGTGACCGTACGTCCGAGCAGGCAAGATTTGTGCCCAACTGTTGACGGACGGACGGACGGACGCATGCTCATGCGATTCTACAACTACAAACTGCATCTGACTTCGTCAGATATGCTAAAAATGCACGCCATTCAATTCATCACTCGACTGGCCCATACGGAATTAAGTGATCCGCACGGCGGCCGTGTGGATGATCAATATGGCTATACGCACGGCGGCCGTGTGGCGGACTCAATATGGCTATACGCACGGCGGCCGTGTGGAGAAGATTCAATATGGCTATACGCACGGCGGCCGTATGGCCGACTCAATATGGCTAGGAATGAGGAACGGGAGAAGGGAGAAGCTGTGGAGAAGGAGGAAGGGGAGAAGGAAGAAGGTGGTGGAGAAGGAGGAGGGGAGAAGCTGGTGGAGAAGGAGAATGGAAGAAGGGAGGTGTTGGAGAAGGAGGAGGGGGAGAAGAGAGGTGGTGGAGAAGGAGAGGAGAAGCTGGGGGAGAAGGGAGAAGGTGGTGGAGGAGGGGGAGAAGCTGGTGGAGAAGGAGGAAGGGAGAAGCTGGTGGAGAAGGAGAAAAGGGAGAAGGAGAGGGAGAAGGAAGCTGGTGGAGGTGGAGGATGAGAAGGGAGAAGTTGGTGGAGGAGGAGGGGGAAAAGCTGGTGGAGAAGGAGGGGGGAGAAGGGAGAAGGTGGTGGAGAAGGAGGCAAGGAGAAGCTGGTGGAGAAGGAGGAAGAGAAGGGAGAAGGTGGTGGAGGAGGGGGAGAAGGGAGAAGGTGGTGGAGGAGGGGGAGAAGGGAGAAGGTGGAGGATGGGAACACGGAAGAAGGTGGTGGGAGGGAGAAGAGAAGGTGGAGAAGGAGAATGTGTGGAGGAAGGAGAACTGTGAGAAGAGGCAAGGAGAGAAGAGGGGAGAGGAGCTGGTGGACGAGAAGGCAGAAGAACAGAAGAGGATACCAGGAGGGAAACAGGAGAAGTCGTGGGGGAAACTGGTAGAGAAGGAGAAGGGAGAAGGGGAGAAGGGAGAAGAGAAGGGAGAAGTTGGGAACAGGAGGGCAGGGAGAACCTGGTGAAAGAGAAGGAGAAGGGAGAAGGGTGGATAAGAGAAAAGAAGAGGGGAGAAGGGACTGGTGGAGAGAGGGAAAGGAGAAGGAAAGGAGGGGGAGAAGACTGGTAGGAGGAGGGAAAAGTAGAAGGTTGAGGGAGACCTGCTGAACAAACTAGAAAGGAGAAGTAGAAGGCGGTGGAGAAGGAGATGGAGAACTGGGACGGAGGACGGAGAAACGTAAAGAGGAGTAGAAGAGGGGAAAGAGCTGGGGAGAGGGGAAAGGAAACACTGGTGAGAACGGCGGAGGGGAGAAGCGCGTCGAGCTTCCTTCTTCTCCACCAGCTTCCCTCACCACATCTCATTCTCCCCTCCTCCTTCTCTACCACTTCTCCTCTTCTCCTTCCCCTTCCCAACAGCTTCTCCCTCTCACCCTCCTCCTCCACCACTTCCCTTCCCCCTCCTCATCCCTACCTCTTCTCACACCACTCTCCCCCTCCCCACCACTCTCCCTCCCTCCTCTCCACAATCCTCTTCCTACTCCTTCTCCACAGCTTCCCCTCCCCTCTCCACCACCTTCTTCCTCTCTCCCTTCCTCCTGCTCGACCAACTCCCCTTCCTCCTTCCCACCACCTCACTCTCCTCCTCCTCTCCACCCAGCTTCTCCCTTCCCTCAACTGCAGAAATTCGCAATAGAGCTGCAAAAAGTTCGAGGAGCAAGAGCATGCATCGTAGTTATTCACATGAAAAAGGTACGTTTGTAGTGCAGTACACATGTAGTAATTTAAATTAAATATCTGTCGATGCTATTCAGCCTGCACCTATGGACAGCCTCACTGTAAGCAACACCTTAAACCACCTGTTAAAGAGCGCGTTACTCCAAGAAGTTCGAATAATGAGTTTGTGGAAGCAGATCTGTTATGCAAGTGGCTTCTAGACAGTTTAGTCACACCATGCATGTTCAAATAACATTTATCAGCATTTTCTAATGTAAACAGTACAATCCGTTACATAATTGCATGATTACAGTTAAAATACACAAAATGAAAACACACAGTTTTAAAAAAATAGATACATTCTATCTCTTTAACCTATGCACTACTCCCCCTAACAGTGTAAAATATCTCTTACGTAATGCTGCAATTACCTACCCCGTTCTAACACAGCAAGACCGGCATGGAGCGAACATAATGTTCCATAGGATTTTGTGTTGGGCTCTTTCAGAGACGATATCTCAGCTCGTGGATCATGCCGACCTTAAAATCGTTACCCTAAAAGGGAAAAGTCGAATCATATTCTAAAATTTCAAAGTCGATCCGACTCTGCTGCTCCTTAAGGTTTGAACACATAGAGCCAGTCTAAGGCTGAACCTGAACATAAGCACTCGAACACATATTAATTAAAATACTCACAACTGCTACCAACTAAGACGCCACCACATCGCTTACACACATACATCATTATTCAAACCGGCTTCTATCATTAAATAACTAACAGGCATTCATGCTCTATTCCAGCTCGGAAACTTTGCCAGCTCTATGATGCGAATTCTGCAAAGCATTCGTCTGAACACAATTTCATACACACACAAAAAACCAACCGCGCTCGGACTACCACCACCTGAACTGAATACAATAACAAACAAAAATAATTTATAACTTCTAATTGCTTTCCCACGGCACGAGACATCCAACCTTGCCTGCACAATGCTAATTTATCACTCATAGTGCCACGAACTTCTGCAAAAAATGCCAAAAAGGCCTTTCTAAACGAAGTAGTGCACCGGTCAACAATCGCGATCTTACCGTTAAGCGCCTCCTTAAGGAGCAGCAAAGATACGAATCAACTGAAATTTAGAGAATTGATTCGCCCTTTTCCTTAAACTGGTACCGAATTTCAAAGTTGGCATGATCCACGAGCTGGATGATATCTGCTCTCGACACAATAGAGCCCCAAACAACAACAGAAAATCAATGTTGCACTTCATGAGGTTATGCGTAGTGTTATAATATCTAATTTTTGCCACCAATTGTGTACAAATTAGTGTATTTATGTAAATACATGCCAAATATTACACGCACGATATGTACATTTGACATAAAAATACATGTATAAATGTTATACCATGCATGTACCATTCGGGACCCCGACCATTCAAGAAAGGACTGTCATTTTAACTGTTATTCATATCCTGTTTTTTAGGCATGATAGGAATCAATAGGGTTTTCCGATTGGCAATCGTGACTAAAAACATGCTAGAGACTAATACCAATTTCATTACCAAACATATCCGAACTTCACTTGGCAAAAGCAGCACTCGTTAACCCATGTGGCTAAGTGTTGAAGCAAACAGTAGAGCCCGTCTATCAGGCTCGCAGCGCCTAATACAGCCATCGGGGGAACAGATATTAATTTACGAGAAATAACTTAACTGTTCACTTAGTCGCATTACCACAACATACACTTTATACATTATCAATAACTACACCGAACTCGGCAATCGCTCCTATGCTTTCCGCATCGAAAACTTTTGCCAGCTCTAAGCAATTCATGCAAGGTGCATAACAGCCATCTTCAATACACAAAAACACCACAAACGGTCGCTCATGACTACGCCACCTGACAGAAACTCACGAATAGCAACACACAAAATAAATTTACTCTAATGCTCAGATTCTCCACGTCCGCCGAGGGCATCAACTTGCGTGCACATGCTAATTATCCGCACCCTAGTCGAATTTCGCGAAAAAAAATGTTGTATCTACCGCAAGACAAAATTGCCCACCCACTTCGTCTCTAAAAGCGCACTTTTCGCGGCATTTTTTCGCCGGAAACTTAGACTAAGTGCAAATAATTACATATATGCCACGCAATTGGATCCTCGTGCGTGGATAAGCATTAAAGCTAAAATTACTTTTGTTTGTATGTCGTGAGATATCCGTCAGCATGGCGTACTCCAGAGCGACCCGTTGGTTGTGTTATGAATTGTAGTCACAACTTGTAAAAATTCGCATCACAGGAGCTGGCAAAGTCGAGGGGACAAGCGAGCATAGAATTGAGATTAGATACACACTAACAAAGATGATGTTGTACATCAGTAACATGTATATTTCTTAAAATTTAATATCGTTCTCACCGAAATAGCTACATTCAGCCTGCACCTATGAGGCCTTCTACCTGAATAGACAACAACCTCTAAATGCCACCTCTTAAAGCCTCTTTAGATGATATCCTAAAACTGTCAATTTTTACAATTAAGAGCAGCTAGTACAACACGTAAAACGAAGCCATTCGTATATTTTTGGTTGCCTCTGGATATTTAAAACGCCGGGAGATTCCGTGTCATACCGGTCAAGTCCATGCACACGCCATCGATCGGCGCATGCGCCATAGCCAATAAGCATAGCATCGCATTAACAAGGGACTCGCAATAAAGACCATCAAAAAGCTCGATGAAGAATGAAAATCACAAGAGCATTAGCACGTCTTAATGTATATACATCGTTTCTATTAGATATCAGCATTCAACTCTGTCAATATAATAACAAATTAACGTCATCAAGCCCTTTATGCCATTGTATTCTACATACACACTCACAGAAACATCAAATCAACCACATACGCTATATAATAAAGAAAAGAACACCGGCACGAAATCCTGCCCCCTAATTTGCCCATCTAATATGATCCTGCAAATCTTTAAAGATATGCCAGTGTATCGTGCATCAACTGCAGTTAAAAAGACTAGCAATAACCTGATCAAGCTCCCTACTAGTGACCCGGCCGATATGTAACTTGACATTCTCCTTTGCTAACAACTCAATCGTCTGTTCGCCCGTCAAGCGCGTGTTCTGATACTGGATCATGACCACAGTTACAAATCATATGTATTCGCCAACAGGCACACATACGATCATGGAAACAGTCGGCCTTGATGAACTCAGCTAGTTTCGCTCACGCTTGCGCCGCACATCAACACCGTGCGTTGTCAATCATGCATGAGCACAAAATAAGCTATCCCGCCTGCACACTGTATATTGGGTATAATCTATACATCCACAAGCACAGATATTAAACGTTCACACGCATCGCGAGATGAACTAGAGTACAGAGTCAATAATTCATACTAGTCAGTTATGCAAATAAAACGAATTGCGTTAAATTATACACCTTCCGATATAAGACATCAGTGGCATACTAAAACACATAATACAATAACTCAGACAATAAAATCAACCATATCAATAGCACTTACAATGCGTTCACCAGATCCTCATACATATATGAACAAGAAGTGTATACATAACATTCCCTCAATACCACTCCTTATCATGATCACACATCTCTGGAGGTTTGATCGTCCGGTATCACCACGGGTCCAATTTTACGTTACAGGACAACAGTCTGACTCGACAGGGTAAATTGCAACAAATCATCAATTAATACACATTATGAGTAATAAATTAGTATAATCATCACCACACTCTCGTACTGATAATCACTGACTTTTCATCCACGAATCTAGCAACATGCAGTAAACAAATCATCACAACACGATGCAAATCAATCTACATTGGCACTAAATACATCATAGGTCGCAGTATAAGTCTACTGACTTAATCACTGGTAGGTTCAGGTCCCATACTGAATCTCTTTTCCACTAACCCGACAGTGGTCGTCTCGCATAACAATTACTGAGTGCTACTATTTCAATCACGATCGCACATTTTCTTATAGTCACGCGGATGCCCAACGCCTATGAATACTTCTAAGCATCACTATTAGAAAATTAGACCAGAGGTACAGAATGGAAAATCACTAGCAGTTCAGCATCAATGTTGAAAAATAATCTAGCGAGCTAGCTATTTAGCCTTGACCAGTAGATAGCAAAAAAACATTTCAGTTATTACAGGAACGTTATAAGTCAGAAGCCCTATAACGCACCTAATTATGATACCACGCTACACTTTTACGCCTTAACAACAATTAAACATCTTAAACCCGATCTACAATTTAAAAACCACCATTCATGAACATATACACCAGTCTCCTCTGCTGGGTCGTACTCAACTTTGCCAACTGAAACATCGGCCACGGAACCATGGAACAAGCACCACACTTTCCTGCACGAGAGTCGCCTTTAACATATGCCTGTAATACTGAGTAGAGCTCCACAGAAACGCTATTGCGCGAAGTTATTAAGTCATAAAAATCACACATTCGCCAGTTCAGCATGTATAAACAATCCGTCGCACAGACCTGTCCGAAGAGTAGACATAGCGTAAAGCGATTTGGCCAACGTTTACAACATGTACCGCGCTGAATACTAAAACTCAACACTTCCATCTCTTGCAATTCTATAGCTACTCATTTTCATTCTTTCGATCAAAGGCGATTGACTGTCACTCCGTACGAAACCGATTAAGAACTAACCATCGACAGCCACGCGAAACTAGTTGCACATTCAAGAATGCGAAAACCATCGCGACTTCTCTCCATGTGCAGCACCGTGCACCGGTATAATCCCAAGTCAGGAGTGCACTAACCACGAGTCACAGACCATCCATCTAAGTCACTTCGCAGTGTCGAAAGATAGCGGGACGCTTTTTTGCGTTACGACCCATAGCCAATCATTACAGTTGTTCACATCTCAGCCAAAAATACTCTATTTCTCATTACCATCCTCAAAATCCCATTCAACCTCTAAGCATTCTCAGTATCCACCCTCAACCTACGTTACTTTCATCAACTCCTACCATTCCTTTTCATCAAAAGCACGGCTTAAAGCCACCTTATCTTGGCCACGAAGGATATACTGATTTGAAATTCGGTCAATGCAAATCTTGTAATGTCATGGGACTACTCTCGCAAGTGCTCTAGCACGTGCTTTTTAAGTCAAACATCATGTTCAACAAATACATTTATAAACATGTTATATCTTATGTAATACATGTACATTCCCGTGTGACAATATTGGCATGCATTACATAAAACAACACCAATTAACACACATTGGTGGTAAAACACCAACAATATAATCAGACTTACATACTCACAATCTGTTTACGTACCTGGTGCAGCTACATACAAAGCCCTCTATCACCTAAACAGTCTCACGAAATCGTCCTTACTTGAGATGTGCTATATTCGGCAAGAGCTTCACATACCGCTCTTGAATTTCCATCTGCGCGCTCGATCGCTACGTTCATGCGAGCATGACATTCTCATCTCTATCGCAGCATCCAGACAATCTATATTTCGAGCACCCTCTCTACTTGTCTTCAGAAACGGAGGGCCTTCTTGATTCAAGCAAGGCTCCTCAGATGATCCAGCTCGCTGGACCGTCATCCACCGAATACCGCTTCAACTACTGTAGTGAATCCGGAATTTTGCTCCATCAAATTGGCTCTCCTTCGGTGCTGTGTACCCCATGGAGCCGTAAGATATTTACGTTCTGTCGTATAAACGTAAGAAACAGACGAGATCCATAAATCAGTTTACGCTAGATCAATGTCCAAGTCGATATAATTCTCCATTATCCTTCTGCTGCTCCTCCACTAAGCGAGTGTTGACCACAACAAGAGGTCCCCGTGCCATACACAGTTGACAGCCTAAAGTTCACGCAACAGATATTCTAATCAAAATACTCGGCACAAGTACCTAGCTTTCGCTTACCAACAACAAATAAGCACACTTATACAATGTTAAAACTAACTACAATTAAATTCTGCTACGCTCCGCTCGAGAACTCTTGCCAGTCTATGATCAATTCTGCAAAGTTGTCTAACATTTC
>NW_014579676.1:41647-46871 GCF_000485595.1 Priapulus caudatus
TTTGCGATTAAGAAGATATTTGCATTGAATCTTGGGCAAACGAATCCAGACGAGTGTGGACACCACCAGACGGTTTTGTGTTTATAAATATGCTAAATATATTGCAAAGCCTTACCTAATTTGCCATATTGTTTTTTTGTTTAATATCAAAAACCCGTAGCCCTTATTCATTCACATACCAAAAAATGAGCAAAATCCGTTGAACCGAACTGACTAATGGCAATTTCCATTTTTCCCAAAAAATCGCCGTGGCTCAAAAGTACCACGTTCCATATGGGAGCATAGCAGTAACAACTACACCCAATTTCAAACATGTGGGTCAAACGGTTCCTGAGTATTCGTTGACCGAAACCAAATGTTGACGGACACGGACGGACGGACGGACGGACGTACGTCGGACGACGCCCATATGGCAATAGCTCGAGCTTTGACGATGTCAAGGTGAGCTAAAACGGTTTATAGTTTTAGCATCGTGGCTCCAAAGTTTCCATGGAGCAACATCATTAGCATTAGCATCAACCTTATAGCAATCATTGGGTGCATTGTCCACTGTAACATAATGTATATTCAAGCATTGTAAATTGAAGGCGGGATAATTATTTTCTAGATGAGGAATAGAGCTAGATACGAATAATGTAACCCAAACCCAAGAGGATAGGGGGGACAAACCAGAGGATAGGGGTCCCCCTATTCTCTTGGGTTTGGCGTTACATATTGTATCTAGAATAGGGCTAAGACCCTTTTAATTTTCAGGAACGCGAACATACCTGATATTTTGGGGTTATGTTGGGCTTTACAGTCATCCATGTCACAGGAAGGAAAAACCCGAAAAAACGTTTTGAGAACCAGTGATATGTTTTGTAAATTTGTCGGGATTACATCTTTTCACTATTTTACAAAATCATGCAGTTTAAACGTATGGACTAAATGGGTTGGGTACTACTAGACCCAACCAAATTCATATCACCCAAGTGCAGTTGACAGCAGCCTTTCTTTGTGACATTTCATAACCAAGCAAGCCAAAAGGCAAAAACAGTCACGAAAGAAGACCAATAGTTTTGCACGACTGAGCCAGAAAGCATTAGCAAGTGGTATATATGGTACTATACCTGGTAGTCTCGTATCATTTTTGATAACCCACGTAGCCGCTTGTCTTCTCAGTTTTTCTCTTTTTTGTGTGACATGACTCACAACTCACCGGTTCACCTAAAAACGTGGTTTACTAAGTTATAACTACACAAACAATACGTCCAATGTTACAAGCGACATCACAAAGGTACACTCGACAGTATATCTATAACTATAGCGGCCCGCTCGGTTCAAGGATATAAGAGCTGTCACCAATGCATTTTCGCAAATGTGCGATATGTGCAAATGTGGACAGCTCTTTTATTCCATGGGCACTTCGCTCTGCCACAGCCTGTGGCAGAGTGAAGGGCTATAGTTCAGAGCTAACTCGACAGCAGGTGGGTTCGGGTACCGTAGGGTCACACTAAATAACAACCACACACAATAACACTAGCTATAGCTGTACAGCAATAGTAGAGCCATGCAGACAAAGAATATATGCCAGCCTTGAAATAACCGTAATTTGTAATCAAGTAGTATCTGCACATAACTGCTTCTGTTGTGTCCTTGCTATATTATATTTCATTTGTTTCCCGTTTTTGCCAGCAGGTTTCACCTCTAACCACTCCAGATTTACCTATTCTAACACTTTACCTCTTCTAATTACACTTCACCTCTTCTAAACACTCCTCTAACAACACTTCACAGACAAATGTTTTCCTGATGCGTGCGCTGATCGGCACGTTATCAACTGGCTACAGTGGCTCCGCGAGTGTGCAAGAATCCATACAAATATGTTCAAACCCTTTTTTTACTCCAATGTATCAGCGGATAGAACTCTCTAGCAAATTGTGTTACAACTACACCGCTGCACTCAACTATAAAACACGACGAGCGCACGGCTCGCTACTGAGAATAGACAGCGAGAGGTTTTGCTTTCGTTTTCAGGGCAGCGCCCATTCCTGTGATCGGTGGATATATGTTTCATGCCATCGAAGGGTTCGCGTTGATGTCAGTGTGACGTGTCAGTGTCTTGAGGTGGTTGGTTCGAATCCCATCTGTTTATTATTTTTATTTTTCTATTTTTCTATCTTTATCCATTTTAACTATTTTGTGTTAGTGTTAGTGTTAGTATTAGTGTTTAATTAAATTTAATTAGGGTTAGGTTAGGGTTTAGGGTTAGGGTTAGGGTTAGAGTTTAGGGTTAGGGTTAGGGTTAGGGTTAGGGTTTAGGGTTAAGGGTTAGGGTTAAGGTTAGGGTTAAGGTTTTTGCATCAGGTTATGTGCGTGACGTAGCCATCAGCAGCTAGGCTGTATGCATTCAACTTTACTTCGGAGATAGCCGAGTTCGTACGTGACGTACACTGACGTCACGCGAACCTTCGATGGCATGGAAAACATATATCCACCTTCATGATCAGTAGTAAACATGTTCCACGTAACATAAACAATCAGGAAATCATGCGCCCCCCTACCCCCCCCCCCCCCCGATCCATCAACACGTGAACTCACAGCAGCAGCTTCCAGAACGGCTTACATAATGTCAGGGTCACAGGGGACACAATAGGCATCACACACACCACACACACACACACAACACACACACACACACACACACACACACACACACACACAACACACACACAACACACACACACACACACACACACCACACACACACACACACACACACACACGCACACACACACACACACACACACACACCACACATACACACACATACACACACATACACACACATAAACACACACGCGCACACGCACACACACACGCGGTGCTACCCACACCCACAGCAAGTTTCACAATAAGCCTATCCTCTCAATCTTACGGGCTGTACGGGTTAGTACGTCCGGACTTTAATGTACTCATCGTCAAGAGCAGATAACGCAGAGATTAATCCTGCAAAAAATCCATATGTCTGTGTCTTAGGGCAGGGTGTAACACAATTGTCACGTGGTATGAACGTCGGGGAGCTCCGCTTTTAGGCAGTGCCTAAATCTGAATATTTAACCCCTGATAATGTCTATTAGCTGGCTGGCAACATGTCGGGCTTGGAGCAGGGCAAGGGATAGAGTGAGGGGGTGAATAAGAGAGAGGATTAGAACCATACGTATGAGGATGGACGAAGGATGATGAGCGGAAAGGAGAAGGAGGAGGGGTGAGGAGGAGCAGAGGAGAGGGATATCGGGCAGGAGAGGTAGAAGAGGAGGGAGGACAAGGGAGACGGAGCAGGAGGATGGAGGAGGAGGAAGGAGGAGGAGAGGAGGAAGGTGAGGAGAGGAAGAATAGGAGGGGCGAGAGAAGGAAGGGGAGGTGGAGGATAAAGAAGAGCATGCGGCGGAGGTGGCGGAGGAGAAGAAGGAAGAGGTGGTGGGGGAGGAGGAGGAAGAGGAAGAGGAGGAGAAAGGGGAGGAGAAGGGGGTGGTGGTGGTGGTGGTGAAGGAGGAGTACCACCACCAGCAGCAGCACCACCAGTAACAAGAGGAGGAATGACAAGTAGGAGGGGAAGAGAAGAAAGGAGAGGAGCAAAAGAGGAGCAGCAAAAGCAGCAAGAGGAGGAAATAAGAAAAGTAGCACGGGGAAGAGAAGACGAGAGGGGGAAGTGAGAAAAATGATCGAGGAGGGGAGGGTAAGAAATGGAAGGAGCAGGCAGAGGAGAATTAGTAAGAAACAAGAGCCGCAGAGCGACTGGGCTCATCTAAGGTCTGTTGCTACAGTTATAAACTCAAAATTTCAATCGTGCGTAGTGACACCTTTGTTAGGTACAGATATACAGATACGCAGTTGCGTACACATAATTTCAGCAAACATTTTTTTATTGCAGAGATCGAGAGAGCGAGAGAGAGGAAGAGAGAGAGTTAGGGGGCGAGAGAAAGAGAGAGAGAGAGAGCGAGAGAGAGAGCGAGGGCGAGAGCGAGTCAGACTAAATTGTTTATAAACAAATAACACCCACACGGCGCGCTACTGTATCAGTTACGTCATCGATTGAAATGTACATTCCGATTTCGCAACGCGGCGTCCAAACTTTCGACGCTGGCTACGCCCTCAGGCTACGCGCATATGCAAGCAACGTTGATATCTACATATAACATTTATATCTAATATTTATCTACATCTATATCATATGATTACGTTGATCTGTAACTCTTGACAATTAGGTACTCAACGGTTACCTTATCTTGCCTTTGCCAAAGGTCAATAAACATAGCATTTATAGGTATGAATATAATTGCACCTTTGTGATTAGCCCTCGGTCTGTAACGTGCAAAATAAATAGGCAAATACGCAACTTTTTCAGGGTGGCCGCACGGTCGCGAGTGTCATGGCGCTGTTCAAATTTCAAAGCATTGATGTGTAATGTGCGATAACAATTAAATTAGGTATCTGGTGACAAATACATGTGGGTATAGACGATTTGTTATAAGTAAGTACGGTTGTATGCAGTAAAATCCTAGAGTCTACTATCTCTAGCGGAAATATTCCCCCTCCGTTTACACATCTTGACCTTTGACCATTGACCCCCAAATTTGTCACCCTGAGTCTTTTTCACGATTCTAAGGAAGCCACTCAGCTTCCCGCTGCTTAGGTTAATTCTACGGTTTAGTAGGTGCGCTCGTGGCACCCGTTTCTGTAGGGTAGTATCAGGTTGCGTCGATAGCGTCCGCGATAGATAGATAAGATAGCACTGATAGATGACACGAACTCAGAAATGTGATGCTACTCTCTGCTTGTTCTATTACACGACGAAATACACTCTCTACTACAATTTACAAAGTACACAGAAGACTAGACATATGGCTACACACGCACACAGAACTATGACCGAATTACAATAATCACGTACCTTAATTAGATCGTGCTTACTGCGGCTGCTCTCGGAGACGCTCAGTCGGGGAGAAAACGGCAGGCAGCAGATACGAGCGGGGATACTTGAGGGTGCGAGAGAAATCGAGAAGATAGTTAGGCGGACTCGTGTGCGGATATCCAGATGAGACGGGATACTAGAGAAGCGTTGCCGAAAGGAGGTGTTAATCCCAATTAAGCGCTATAAGCGCAGATCTTGCGCGCAGTTCCGCAGCAAGGCGCACGCGACCGCGGGAACGTCGTGCGCGACTATGCACTGCTGGCAGCTATG
>NW_014579677.1:0-1117 GCF_000485595.1 Priapulus caudatus
TCCTGCGCATGCCTAGTTGGTAACTGACAGGCACGGCACCACGCCCATCTGTTCGGCGGCACCTGTTCGGCCCGGTTCGTCGATCCGTCAAATCGTCGGCGCGAGGGAGCCTTCCCACTCTGACTTCCTCCAGCGTCGGTGTCTGGCGTCGAATCGCCCTCGGCGATCGCGGTTGGTCCAAATGCTCCGGCCAATCGACGTCGGTCGGAGGAGTACGTGGAAGCGACGAGGCGCTATCGGCCCGTAGCCAGGGAGAGAGGAAGAAGGCAGCGCTTCACGCCACCGAGCCGACGTCGAGGGCGATTCGACGCCCGACGCCGATGAAAGCGGTAGCGGCGGGAGAAGCGAGAGTCCGGGATGGAGTCGCCGCGGAGGGGGATTCGCTGGCGCCGCCCGTGACGGCGGAGGCTGAGAGGGAAAAGCCGTCCGTGCACACCGACGAGGCGTGTGAGCCGGTAGCTGGGCTCACTACGGCCGCGTTCGGGGAGAGAGGTGAAGGAGGAAAGAGAGCGGGGACAGCAGAGCAGCAGCCGTCTAAGAGCAGCGGGTCTACATTATCCGTAACCAGTAGCCTGGCAGACGCTGCACACGGTAGCTCGGCTGGTCGACGAGGAGGGAAGCGCCAACGCGAGCCTCATCCAAAAGGAGAAGTGCGACCGACAAGCGCGCCGCCGACCGGGGAGAAACCGAAGGATGGGGAGAGTCGCCCGCGAAGGAAGGCGTCGGCAGCAGCTATCTCCGGGAGACCCGCGGCACCTGATTCTATCCTGCGAGCTGCCTCTCTGTCACTCGCGTCTCCGTCCTCGCTGTGGGGAGATGAGCTGAGTGAGACCGAGTCGAGCAGCGAGTACTCGGGGAAGGTGATGGCAAATCCGCCCGCTGCGGATGCTATTTCGCTAGGTCCTTCGTCCTCCNTTACGTTAGCGTTACGTCTAAGCTGACGTAAGGGGATGCCTTCATAACGCTGTACAGGGTTAGAACGCTTGTTACCAGGCAAGTCGCTGCATAGCACAGTGTTGGTGCATAACTTAACACAGGCGCTGCGACGAACGTGAGAGGTCAGAGAGCGAACGTCACGTAAGCCGGTTGCGCGCGAAACCGCCTGAAAGCGAAAGTG
>NW_014579677.1:2852-3242 GCF_000485595.1 Priapulus caudatus
TGGAGGTGGACGAAGAAGTGACTCGCCGACTGAGTGAGGAGGATGACCGCCGACCGTGAGGACTCCGGCCGACGACGGGGAGCATCGCCACTCAGTATTTGTTAAATTTTGGGGGTTGTGTGGGCGAGCGAAACTATATATATGTAAATAGGGTATATCAAAGTCGCGACTCAGTATAGATAAGTACGCGCAATTGTATGTCGACACGCGTAGGATAGTACCGCGTGACGGGTCGCGAGTTAAGGTCGCGAACTGTATTATTGTTAGCGAATCGCGCACAAGCAAGAGCGTATTGGTTGTATTATTCATAGTTAACGAATCTCGATGCCGCGACGTGCACTGGAAGGAAGGGAAAGTGGCTAGACGCCCTACTTTCTGAGCAAGGGGGAA
>NW_014579677.1:3252-19179 GCF_000485595.1 Priapulus caudatus
TTTCGGTGTCAGATGTTTCGCTCCCCGAACTTTTCGGTGTCAGATGTTTCGCTCCCCGAACTTTTCGGTGTCAGATGTTTCGCTCCCCGAAAGGTGCGCGCAGCTTCGCAAGTAGAATCGCCGCCTCTAAAACGATCCTCTGCGGTAGTGCTCGCTGCGTCGGTGGTATTCGCTGCGTTGTGTTGTAATAAACATTATTCACTCTTAGCACACTTTTGCCTGCGCCTTCATTTCTCCCCACGTCTACACGTCAATCTTAACGCCGAGGAAGGGTACGCCTGTAACCGTACGCATCCTCACACCATCTCATCAGTCTTACACAACGCACGCGCGGGAGAGAAATCTTTCGCGTGAAAGGGTACTACCAACGCAGCGAATACCACCGACGCAGCGAGCACTACCGCAGAGGATCGTTTTAGAGGCGGCGATTCTACTTGCGAAGCTGCGCGCACCTTTCGGGGAGCGAAACATCTGACACCGAAAAGTTCGGGGAGCGAAACATCTGACACCGAAAAGTTCGGGGAGCGAAACATCTGACACCGAAAAGTTCGGGGAGCGAAACATCTGACGCCGAAAAGTTCGGCGAGCGAACTGCGCGCAGGGCTCGGCAGAGCAGAGGCCGAGGCCGTTACACTAGCTTACAAATAATTCCCCTGCATTCGTATCTCTGCTGATCTTTATCTATCTCGTATATGTAGCTTACGCTACTTAGGTTGCGTTATAAGTTTTTTGGTTCCCGTTATCGCGATTATCAGTACAGCGTGAAGCGCTGTTACGTTGGTTCACTATAACCACTGGACTAATATTAAAGAATTAACGCGTCGCCGGCTTCGTCTTCCCCTCTCCCGTTCGTCCTTTCTTTACGTAGACCTAGGTAGCCTCCAAGGGTGTCTCCCTCGTAGTCGCTCCTGGCTCTACCAACCTGAAATTCCGTGCTTCTTTCCTTCCCGTTTTAGTCCATGTACCCGTAGTTCTACCTACCTGAAAACAAGTGCTCCTATTGTAGCAGCGTAATACGCGTACTGCGCGATTTTAAACTATCTATTAAATAACCTCTAAGTATCGCTAAACCTGAGCGCAGTTAAGATTGGCCTTAGAAGTACAGGCAGCGCGCACTAACCTATATATGTTATAGTGACCAAATCCTAGCGTTGTCGCAGCCTACAACCATGTTTTAATTAACTTAGAATGGAGTAGAATTTCCGTTATGGCATGCGCCTTGGTAGCGCACAGAGCACGCGCCTAACGTGTGTCCTTGGGTTTCTAACTGCGTAGAAGGGCGACCACGTAGTAAGGGCGTGGCCCGATGACCAGCCAGTTCGCAGGACACGTGACCCAGCCCTGTTCCCCATAGCAACAACACTACCGTTACTATACGTACGCGCGATGGATATAAAACCCAGCGCGCGCACCGACACAGGGAGTTATCCGTAGTAGTTTATGCAGAGAACAGTTAAGAGTGTGTGTGCCCACATACGTCGCCGCGCGGCGGTGACAGTTCACCCGCGCTTTTGTGTAGTGGGTAGTCAGACGCATATAATCTGTATTTGGAGTCATTGAGTAGAATAAATCCTTTATAGTCGGTACTCTAGGTGTTCGCATATGTTATGATACGGTCGTGCTCAGCTCGCACTCGCAGCGTACTCGCACAAGACACGCATATCTAATATGTACTCCGCACAAGGCTTCCGTGATATCTGCGAGCGCCGGACCTGGGAGCTAAGACATCGCAAGGTACTCGAACATTAAATTACTATACGATCACAGCCATCGCGACGCAGTAACATTTGGGCCAGTGACTAGGGATGCTAGTGATTTTGCATCATTTAGTATTCTACGTCGGGTGACATCGTTCACCTGATATCGAACGGCATTGAGCAACGCACACGCGAATGTGTGAGGAACTTAATCAACACTAAGTCGAGAGATAACAATCATAACAACCACCCATCTATATCATTTGGTGGCCGAGGAAGCCCAGGATTCGAGAATTGCGGTAAGAAGAGCGAGTAACGGCGAGAACGGAGTAACAGCAACAGCAGCGGCAACATCAGTATCACCATCGCCAACGTCAGTATAAACATCTGAGGAGCGCCGTGGCGACAGCCGTAGCCTGCTTATTTTTATTCACGCGGACAGTGATTCACTACAGCAGCGGCACGTACTGTGGCAGCTAGAACTGTAATGACTTTCGAGCGCTAGCAGCAGCATCAATGCTAGCATTAGCACCATCGTCAACGTCATCGTCGGCGTTAGCAGCAGTAACAGTAACAGCAACAACAGCAGCAGCAACATACGAGCAACAGCAGTAACATCAGCGTCATCGTCAGCGTCAACGTCGACAGAGGCAGTATCGTCAACGGCAGCAGCGGCAGTGACAGCAACATTACCATCACATCGTCACAAACTTTTGCAAACTTACTAGAGACAGCGTCACGCGGGCATATGTTCTAACACGCAGCGAGAACAACGCGACCTTGACGCAACGGCAGCAGCGGCATCAGCGCGCAGCCTACGTTCTCTCCCCACGTACCGGACTAGAAGGCATGCATAATGTAAGTACGGCATATACACGTATAGCGCTTAGCTTGTTAACGTATAATGTATAACGTATAGCAACCTAAGAGTTAATATTCTAGCCGTTGTATGGGAATAATCCACTGCACGATCTATTACCTAATTCTACCCCGCCATGGATCCTACCGCTCCTCAGCAGACACCATCGCGTACCTCCGTCCCGCCAGTGGAGTAACTAATTAAAGAGGTAAAGGCCTTGAGTGCCCTCACCACTTCTCAAGCGTTTTATGAGGAAGAAAAGGGTTAATTACCTTCGATGAATGGGTGACTAATTTGCAACGATTAGCTCTGATTGTAGGAGAAGATGATGATTTGAATTTAGCGCGTTTGGCTCTGCGTCTTCTGACAGGAGAAGCTGCTAAATTCGTGTCTGATACCTTATATCGTACACCGGAAATTGGCTGGACACAGCTTGGTCCTATGTTAAAGGAGAAATACGCAGATCACACGCATGTGGCGATTTCTCTCCAGAAATTTAAGCGTGACAGGCAGGAACGTCACGAAACGGCGTCTACCTTTGCCAAGCGCTTAGAGACAGAGGCTAGAGCAGCATTCGGGGAGCATGCGTATAAAGAAGTCTACGTTCAGTCTCGAGTGGTGGAACAATTCATGGATGGATTAAGATCAGAAGCGATTAAAAGAGCATTAATTCGCGGCCGTCCTGCCACACTCGAAAGAGCAGTTAAACTTGCTATCGGAGTGGCATCCATCGACCAAGAAGTAAGAATGCGTACAGCTCGACATGATAAAAAGGTCATAAAGGTAGATAACGTGGAAACTGAGCCCGTCACCCAGATACAGATTCAAAAAATTCGTGGCACTGTAGCGGAGATAATGGCCACAGTATCAAAGCCACCGCCGTCATATAACACGGGAAACACGCCACGCACAGCACAGCAAGCACGACGCACGACTTGCGACCCACCATCTCAACCGCCGTATCCACCATATATGCAGCCACAAGGGCGCGTGCAGCGTCAACCAGCGACGTGGAGGCAGTCTACGCGCCCTACGTCTCATAGTAGCTCAGCGTGGCAGAGTACGGTAATGAGGCAACCATTCGAAAGACCACAATACGCACCGCTACCTGGCGTCCGTTTTCAGTGGACTTCAAACAACCAGCCAATATGTTTGGCCTGCGGTAAAGTAGGTCACTGCTGGAAGCAATGCAGATCAACACGACAAGCATTTAATGTGGAAAACGCCCACGCTCGATTTTAATTGAGACGGAAACCCGAGCGAACGACAAACAGCGGTCTCTAGCAATGGGACAAAGAAAATGTCGGGAGGGATATAACACCGAAAATACACAGTGAGCAGCACCCATATGCTCACTACGAATCGGTGGAATGCTGACAGATTGTCTGATAGACTCGGGAGCACAGACTACGCTCATAAGCAAACAGATTTGCAGAAGATTACCGTTACACGTGTGACGTGCAAGTGCGCTGTCAACAACAAACAAACAGACACTTGCATCGGTAACAGGGCATCCACTGACAACAATAGGAGAAGCGACAATCCCACTTGTTATTGGACGCTACCATACAAAATTTCGATTTCAAATAGTTGCACACCTACGTAAAGCAGCCATATTAGGTTATGACTTCATGAAGACAGTTGGTATGAAGATCGATTGTCAAAAAGACATTTTATCAGTGGGAAGATCAGTAGTAACATTAAAGACAGCTTTAGCAGAACAAGAGGATAAGCATATTCAGCTTGTTCTGCTCAAGAACAAAGTACAGATACCGCCGCGTACAGTCGTCATCTGCGAAGGCAAGTTAGGAAAAGCTATACCTGTCAACACAACAGTAGTAATTACAGGAACAGATGTGTTACCTGCACTGCGAGATCAGCCAGGTATATTTCCTGTAGAAACAGTAGACATTGTTAACAAGGCTCATTGTGTCAAGTTTCCGATGGTCAATACCACAGACACAATGTATTCGTTTAATAATAACAGTGTCATCGCCTTGGTCCAACCAGTTAATGAGAAACAGATAGCATCAGTCAAGGTAGAAAAGGCATCTTAACATACAGGTGCATAGTATGGGACAAGCAATAAACAGAAAGGAAATTTATCAACGCCTACTCTACCCAAGATCAATCTAGATTACGTACCAGTACATCAGCATGGAGCTCTAGAGAAGCTATTAATGCAAAACAGTGACTTGTTTGCTGAAAGCAATCTTGACCTAGGACGTACCAACTTGGTAAAGATGACAATAGACACCGAAGGACACCCACCTATATGACAAAAGCCATATCGAACACCGATTAATTATCGACCTATGATTGATCATCATGTGAATCAGCTATTAGAAGCCAAGATAATAGAACCCAGCAAGAAAGATGAACCTGAAGGACGAATGGTCATAGACTACAGGAAGCTTAACAAGGTCACAAGGAAGGACACATATTCATTACCCTGTATAGAAGATATCCTTGGATTGTTAGGAAACTCACTTTTCTATTCAACTCTTGATCTAAAATCGTGCTACTTTCAAATAGCAATGGCAGATGAGGACAAAGCCAAGACTTGTTTTATCACCTACAGATGTGCATTCCTGAATAATGTCCTTTTATTTGGCTTATCAAACGCACCTAACGTTTATCAAAGATTATTAGATACCGTATTAAATGGATTACATCACAGGGCTGCCATACCTTACATAGATAACATAATCATTTTTAGCCAAATCTTCGAACAACACCTATTAGACATCGAGGAGGGTTTTGACAAGTTACGCGAGGCAGGGCTCAAGCTTAATGCTTCGAAGTGTGAATTCCCCAAAGACAAGGTTAATTATCTAGGACACATTGTCTTACCCCAGGGCGTGGCCCTTGACCCAAAGAAAATCGAGGTAGTCAAACAGCTTAAAGCACCTACAATGGTCAAAGAAGTACGATGATTCTTGGGCATAGCAAGCTATTACCGGGCACACATTAAGTCATTTGCAAACATTGCAAAACCACCAACAGCATTAACAAACGAGTACGCCAAATTCGAATGGAACAAAGATGCAGAACACGCATTTCATACCTTGAAGCAGAAACTCATAGAAGCTCCAATCTTAGCATATCCGGACCCTACCAAAAGCTACCGTCTATTCACAGACGCCTCATCATACGCAGTAGGAGCCGCCCTTACACAAACAAACGACGAAGGCAACGAGGTCGTTATATCATACATCAGTCACCAGTTAAACGAAGAACAAATGCGTTGGCCAGTCATAGAAAGAGTAGCATACGCCATCGTCTATGCTCTACAGAAGTTGCGTCATTACGTAACCGGCACGAAGTTTGTCATCGTTAGCGATCATAAACCACTACAATATTTGCTAACGAGCCCAAATCTTAAGAATGCTCGACTTCAGCAATGGGCATTAGTCATTTCGGAACACAATGCGACAGTTGAGTATCGCTGTGGCCTCGCCCACAGAAATGGCAACATTTGCTCTAGACAACCTGCTTCACCCAAGAAGAAAAGTATACGACGAAGATCCCATAGCACAGACATCAGAACGCTTACACCAAGCCTACTCTCAACTGCTGTCACGATGTAGCAACCTCTGTCATGATATATCAACTGCTGTCACGATGTAGCAGCCTATGTCATGATATATAGCAGCCTTTGTCACGATATATCAACTGCTGTCACGATGTAGCGGCCTCTGTCATGATATATAGCAGCCTTTGTCACGATATATCAACTGCTGCACGAATTATCGCCTCTGTCATAATATTATCAACTGCTGTCACGATGAACACCCTATGTCACGGGTGTAGCCGGCCTCTGGTCAACATGCTAGCAGCCTCTGTCAACATTACAGCCCGTGCTCACAGTACCGCCCTCGTCACGATGTAGCACCTCAGTCGCAACAGAGCAGCCCTGCAAAAGATTAAAGCTCTCACATGTAAGCAGCCCTGTCACATGTACCAACCTCTGTCAAACGATGTACACCCTCTGTCACAGTTAGACCTCTTCACGCTGTAACAGCCCGTCAACAATATCGCAGCCTCGGGACCGAATAGCAGCCTCTGGTCACAATGGGTCGCAGCTTCTGTCACGATATAATCCACTGTATCAACGATATAGCACCTCTGTCACATATAATCAACGCTGTCACGATGCTAACAGCCATCCGTCACACGATGTAGCAACCCTCTGTCACCGATGTCAGCCTCTGTCACGAATATATCAGCCTCTTCACATGACAACATACTTCACGATTACAGCCTCTCACCAACTGAACACAGCCCACTCACAAATGTAACCTCGCACAATATAGCAGCCATCTGGCAACGATATATCACTGGCTGCCACATGTAGTCACCTCTGACCACGAAATATACCAACCTCCTGTCACGATATCATCGACATCTGTCACTATGATAGCGGCCTAGCCAACTCGGCTGATCGTCTGGCACACACCTGCGCCGCGCGCCGCATCTGCCCCTACACACACAACCATCATCACAACACACACACACACACAAACATCAATCACACCACACACACACACACACCAACACACACACACACACCAGCAACACACACACTACACAACACACAGCTCCCGCTGCCCGCAACAAACAAATACATAAATCAACTAGAGCACTCGGGGAAGCTCACAGACCTCCCCAAAAGCACTGGAATCCCTCACGTGAAAATTTTTATGAATTATAATTAATTAATAGTAATTTTTATTAATTAATTAATAAATTAAATAATAATTGATCCGGGATGACAACCACCAAAACTGTAATCAATCTAATTACCATCCCTCTGCGACCTAACCGCCCCTAAAGAGTCTATGTTATCCATCCATAACTCCTTCTCGGCTCCTAGCTCGACCACAACACAAACCACACAACCCCCCCAACAACCACAAACCCCACACAAACACCCCAGTCCCAAACCACGACGCCGGTAAACACACCCCACACACACACACCCTCTCGACAACACTAAAGCCAACCACCACGCCGCCCTGTAAAGTCTACCTCACCCACCTACCCCCCACCGCTCCCTCGCACCCTCCCACCTCCCCCCACGCCCCACACCTACCACCACACCCCAACCACCAACCCCCCGCCCCGCCCCGCCACCACCCAACCAACCGCTACACACACAACATACACCCCTACACCTCACAACCACACCCCACCCCCAACCCCACACCCCCACCCCCCCCAACACACCACAGCGCCCCCACACGCACACACACACACACACACCCCACCCCCCCCACCACACAACACACACACAACACACCAACACACACACACACACACACGCACGCGCGCACGCACGCACGCACGCACGCACGCACGCACGCACGCACGGACGCACGGACGCACGCACGCATGCACACATACACACACACAATGTGGAGTGAACAAATGCCGCCGGGGTTTAGCAACGATAACGTAATACGTTTTGACTACGGAGAACCAGCACAACGTTTATATATAATTATGATGTCGACAAGCATAACATGATATCTTACTGTGCATAACATAAAATATTATGTGAATTTGAAGAACGGATTATTGAATTTGATATTTGATTTTGGAATTGATATATTGACAAATGATGTTTGAAGAACGGATATATGATTATTTAAATCGACGGATTTAACAACTTATCGGTTATAATATACTATAGGCTAAATCTTACGATCGGGCGCTAACATCAATATGCATCTAGAACTATGCATAATTAACAATGTTCCCAAAGACTTTGACCAAATATGGGTAAAAAAATCGACTGCCCCAGTTGCAGTAACTTTTTTTCTAGTAAGGCAAATCTTAGTGCAGAGAACAGCAGAGAACAAGCGAGTAAAGCTTCGTTACTTTAGTGTCTGTTGCAGCCGGAGCAGCTACGAAAGCTCGAGAGCGGGATCCGAGTCTCGGTGGCGCCACCTACACTGCTAACATTTGCGCCACTGGCGTCACCTGTGGCGCAGATCGCGTTCCGTAGCGCAGCGAAGCGGGCAGCGACCTCCAACAGAAAACAGACGGTGGCGACACCTAGGCCTGTGGCTAACATTATGAAAGCGGGCTGCAGCTGACGGAAGGCAAACGTGCCGGCGGCGACGGCGGGCGGGGAAAAGTGGAGGCAGTGGTGAGCGCCCTCTGGCAGCGCGTTCCTGCTCCATTCCTTGATGAATCTTCGCTCGTACCTCAGAATGCCGTAGTTAAGCTGCTTCGTGTAAGGAAAGTGCGTGGGCACGGCGAGGCCTCGGTATCCAGGGTAGAAGGAGACATGGGGCACCAGAGTATAGCGACAGTAGCCGTGCTGCATGTAGTCAGTGGCGAAAAACTGGATGGAGATGGCCTCGTCCTTGATGAAGCTGTAACCACCGCACAACACGCGCTCGTACGACTCCTCTTTTAAATCGACGAATTCTCCGTCGTCCACTACGCGGCGCCACAGGCGGCCAAGGTCAGATTCGGGGTCACTAGTGGAAAGAAGCTGTTCTTCCGATTGGCCGCGATAGACGAGCGGTGCCAGGGGACTAGTGGTGGCCTCTTGCAGTGAAGTGAACGGGAAAGGGTTGATGGTTTTTATCGAATGATGGCTGACCAGCGTGGCAGAGTAGGTCGCTGTTATGACCAAAGCAAACAGCTACCACCATCTGACCAGCATCTGTGACGGCATGTCGACAGCGTTATACGCGCCGCCCTGCTGCAGCACGGATCCCAGCTTAAACATCTCGCCTCCATCCAGCTCCTCTCTGCTCTCCCGGGCCCTATCTCTTGACCCCGGGCCCTCCACACCTCGGACAGCGCTAACGTCGCTACACAAGCAAGCAAGTAACCGAACACGAACAGCCACGTGCTATAGTGGAAAGGAGCGAGTATTGTCAGTGGCGCCACTTCTCGCACCCTCTCGGCCCGGATCACGAAGCTGTAACGGGACTTGGCAAGTGGATGCAGAAAGCTGACGAATCTCTGACGTTGCTCCGTGATTCGCAGATAGGCTGCAATGTCTATCTCTCCCGCGGCCATCCTGGCGACTATGCCGTCGAAGCTGTAGCAGCGTGTCGTGACGGTGTAGGTGAAGTACATGAACGTAGACAGCTCTTGGAGAACGCGCCATCCCAGAGTGATCTCGGTGTTCTTACTACACGACCACAGCGCCACCTTCAGGTGAACGCCGCTGAGGTTAAGCGAGGCGCGGGCGGGCGGGATCTTTACATCCTTGCTCATGAGGAACATCCGCTCGGACGCTCTATCCCGAGGTGAACACAGGCCAAGATCAGCAGCTGATGACCTGTTAGTGGGCACTGGGGTGTGAGACAGATAGGCTGCCATAGTGACGGCAACACAGACGCTGCTTACAACGAGAACAACACTCATGGTGATGGCGTCAGTCACGATATATCAACTGCTGTCCCGATGTTGCAGCCTATGTCACGATGTTGCGGCCTATGTCACGATGTAGCAAACTATGTCACGATGTAGCAGCCTCTGTCGCGATGTAGCAGCCTCTGTCACGATGTAGCAGCCTCTGTCACGATGTAGCAGCCTCTGTCACGATGTAGCAGCCTCTGTCACGATGTAGCAGCCTCTGTCACGATGTTGCAGCCTCTGTCACGATGTAGCGGCCTATGTCCCGATGTAGCGGCTTATGTCACAATGTAACAGCCTCTGTCACGATGTAGCAGCATCAGTCACGATGTAGCAGCCTCTGTCACAATATATAGCAGCCTCTGCCACGATATAGCAACATTCGTCATGATATAGCAACTTTTGCCACGATATATCAAATGCTGTCAAGATGTAGCCGCCTATATCACGATGTAACAGTCTTTGTCACAATCTGGCAGCCTCTGTCACGATGTAGCGGCCTCTGTCACAATGTAGCAGCCTCTGTCACAATTTAGCAGCCTCTGTACCGATGTAGTGGCCTCTGTCACGATGTAGCAGCCTCTGTCACGCTGTAGCAACTGCTGTCACGATATAGCAGCCCCTGTCACGATGTAGCAGCCTCTGTCACGGTGTAGCAGCCTATGTCACAATGTAACAACCTTTCTCACGATGTAGCAACATCTGTCACGATATAGCAGCCTCTGCACGATGTAGCGGCTTCTGTCACGATGTAGCGGCCTCTGTCACGATGTAGCGGCTTCTGTCACGATGTAGCGGCCTCTGTCACGATGTAGCGGCCTAGTAGCAGCCTCTGTCACGATGTAATAGCTTCTGTCACGATGTAGCAGCCTCTGTCACGATGTAGCAGCCTCTGTCACGATGTTGCAGCCTATGTCACGATGTAGCAGCCTCTGTCACGATGTAGCAGCCTCTGTCACGATGTAGCACCCTCTGTCACGATGTAGGAGCCTCTGTCACGATGTAACAGCCTCTGTCACAATATCGCAGCCTCTGGGACGATGTAGCAGCCTCTGTCACAATGTCGCAGCTTCTGTCACGATATATCCACTGTTATCACGATATAGCAGCCTCTGTCACGATATATCAACTGCTGTCACGATGTAACAGCCTCTGTCACGATGTAGCAACCTCTGTCACAATGTTGCAGCCTCTGTCACGATATAGCAGCCTCTGTCACGATGTAGCAGCATCTGTCACGATGTAGCAGCCTCTGTCACGATGTAACAGCCTCTGTCACGATGTAGCAGCCTCTGTCACGATGTAGCAGCCTCTGTCACGATGTAACAGCCTCTGTCACAATGTAGCATCCTCTGTCACGATATATAGCAGCCTCTGTCACGATATATCAACTGCTGTCACGATGTAGCAGCCTCTGTCACAATATATAGCAGCCTCTGTCACGATATATCGAAGCAACTGATGTAACGATGCAGCAGCCTATGTCACGATGTAACAGCCTCTGTCACGATGTAACAGCCTGTACGAGCTGTGTACGAGTGCATGTAACCGATTCTCTTCTGCACCCGAAACAGATCTGCAGCGTTAAAAGATTCACCACATCTCTCGCTACGCGCGCCTTTGATCGCGTTAAATAATTTATCCTTAAGGTTAAAAACGTTCCCATTGTTTGCTATATAATCAGGAGTGGATAAACGGACCCTTTATCCACTCGTGATATAATATTTATAGTACTGCTTGCATTAATATTTATTCACCTGTACAAAGTAATACGTGGTGAAATAACATCGCCATTATCGAACCCAATACGCATGCGCGCGTAAGTGTATTTGCTAGTTGCTGTGTGCTAGCAACGCAACGCGGAATTCGAATGTTACGTAACATAATTATTTGCATGTGATGAACAGTCGTCGGACATTCCTTAACCCGTGATTGTCATCCCATTGTCATCCCACGTCTGTCACCAGACATGTCACTCGTCTGTCACCCGTCACTCGCGCAACGCCTCTCCGTGTTACTGCGAATCCGTGTTGCTTCGTGTTGCTCCGTGTTGTTCCGTGTTGCCCCGTGTTGCTCCCTGTTGCTCCGTGTTGCTCCGTGTTGCTGCGACTCCGTGTTGCTCCGGTTGCTCCGTGTTTCTCCGTGTTACAGCAAATCCGTGTTGCTCCGTGTTACTGCGAATACGTGTTTGCTCCGTGTTGCTGCGAATCCTTGTTGCTCCGTGTTGCATTGAACACGTGTTGCTCCGTGTTGCTCCGTGTTGCCCTGAATTCGTGTTGCTCCGTGTTGCCTTGAATCCGTGTTGCTCCGTGTTGCTCCGTGTTACTTGGTGTTGCTGCGAATACGTGCACAGGCTACTAAAATGGATTAAAGAGTTTGACTGTCCATTGCCGTCCGTTGCTGTGTACCTGGCAACGCTCGGGCGGCGCGACGGGAGCTACGCGTAAATGGAAAACGCGGATCGATGCATGGTGCGGCCCTGCTGCGATCATGCGCTAGCATGATACAACACTCAAAGTTTGAACAGCTTCACTCAGCCGCTCGGATTTCGGAGACACAAATCAAAGCCAGGCAATCGATCTTTATTACGCTAACATGATACACACTCGAAGTTTGAACACCCTCACTCAACCATTCGTTTTTTTGAGAAGCAAATCGAAGCGAGCGCCCGTAGCAACGCGATCAAAGTCGCTCTGCGTTGGAGAATTAAGAAAGAGCGTCCGTAGCAACGCTCCGTAGCAACGTGATCACTTCATCTACTTCTATCGTTAGTATCGTTAACTGACCGCCTCTCCCGACATGATTTCCACCTTTTTTTCCTCTAATTTTTTCTTTCTTCTTTCTTCGTTCTCACGCGCTCGTGTTGGGGAGGTATTGTTTACAATAGTATGCAAATTATAATATATTGTACTATAATTATAAAATATATATAATTATTATAAAATTATAATATATATTCAAGGGCTAATAATACCTTTAAAATAATCTTTGCCGTAAGATAGAACTATTTTCCCCGATGTTCCCGTTGTACACTCTAGGTATTATTAGCTCTTAATATCTTGCATCTAATTAATTAGGAACAGCTGACTAATTAAGGTAATTGAGGGTGGACGGTAGCCAGATGATCGCGGAATGTCGCGTGTGACAGTGACAACGTAGTGTGACAGTGACAACGTAATGTGACAGTGACAACGTGGTGTGACAGTGACAACGTGGTGTGACAGTGACAACGTAGTGTGACAGTGACAACGTAATGTGACAGTGACAACGTAGTGTGACAGTGGCAACATAGTGTGACAGTGACAACGTAGTGTGATAGTGAAAACGTAGTGTGACAGTGTCAACATAGTGTGACAGTGAGAAAGTAGTGTGACAGTGACAACATAGTGTGACAGTGACAACATAGTGTGACAGTGACAACGTAGTGTGACAGTGACAACGTAATGTGACAGTGACAACGTGGTGTGACAGTGACAACATAGTGTGACAGTGACAACATAGTGTGACAGTGACAACGTAGTGTGACAGTGACAACGTAATGTGACCGTGACAACGTGGTGTGACAGTGACAACGTAGTGTGACAGTGACAACGTAATGTGACAGTGACAACGTGGTGTTACAGTGACAACGTAGTGTGACAGTGACAACGTGGTGTGACAGTGACAACGTAGTGTGACAGTGACAACGTAGTGTGACAGTGACAACGTAGTGTGACAGTGACAACGTAGTGTAACAGTGACAACGTGGTGTGACAGTGACAACGTAATGTGACAGAGCCAACGTAGTGGGACAGTGACAACGTAGTGTGACAGTGACAACGTAATGTGACAGTGCCAACGTGGTGTGACAGTGACAGCGTAGTGTAACAGTGACAACGTGGTGTGACATTGACAACGTAGTGTGAGAGTGACAACGTAGTGTGACAGTGACAACGTGGTGTAACAGTGACAACGTAATGTGACAGTGACAACGTTGTGTGACAGCGACAACGTGGTGTGACAGTGACAACGTGGTGTGACAGTAACAACGTAATGTGACAGTAACAACGTAGTGTGACAGTGACAACGTAGTGTGACACGGAATAAACACGTGAACACCCACGCGGACGGGAGGAAGGCACAGTAGAAACATTTAGGGTAAAAAATTAAAACGCGGGACGAGGGCACGGTAGAAACATCCCATTTCCTAACAGATGTCTACTGATGGAATTTTATCATAGAAATCTATGCTAGAATAACTCTTCAGTTAACTCTCTTTTTGCAAAATAAATTTTGCAAAATATTGTTCTTCTCGGGAGATATTGCGCATGAGCGAGCACCGTTGAAGGCGTGCAGTACGTACTTGCTGAGGTAGAGAGTAACTTGCTGAGGTAGAGATGGAAGGGAGACTGAGAAAAGATGGAAGGGAAGATAGTTGAGGGGTGGTAGACAAAGAAGGATGCTGAGCGAGAGACAAAAAAGGCAAGGAAGGATGGAAGGGGGTGAAATAGTATTTCGGCACCCTACAGGCTAGCGCGCTGTCCCAAATATAAACACAGGCACACTGAAAAAAAATTATTACGTAAATCTATGTTGAAATACCCCCTCACTATATTAAATGCATATTCATTACAAAATATAACTCCTCTGGTGATATATTGCGCATGCGCTAACACACTAACGTAGCCAGATTGTGTACTGACTGGTATATGCAGTGGGTACCTTACATGCAAGGTCTTCATCCCATTTCTTAAGTGATTTCTACTGATGGAATTTTATTATAAAAATTTCTGCTAGGATAACTTCTCTTCAGTTTAAATGCATAATCTTTGCAAAATACGATTCTTAGCAGAAGATATTGCGCATGCGCGCGCACCGTGTTAGGCGTGCAGTGCCGTCTGAGGCAAACTTCATAATATAGCTTGCTGAAGGGAGAGGGGATGGGAAACTGAGGAAATGCGGCACGGAAGATAGCTGGGGGGCGGTAGAAGAAGAAATAGACTGAGCGAGGGACAGGGGAGGCAAGGAAAAGGACACGAGGGCACAAAGTAGGTGCTTTGTACCCTACATGCTAGGGCGCTCACCAAATTATAAACACAGGTCGACAGATAAAGGTTTATTAAGGAAATCTATGCTCAGATATTCCCTAACCACTTTAAATGCATATTCATCACAAAATATAACTCCTCTGGTGAGATATTGCGCATGCGCTAACCCACTAACGTAGCCAGACTGTGTACTGGCTGGTATACGCAGCGGGGACCTTACATGCAAGGTCTTCCTCTTATTTCTTAAATGATGTCTACTGATTGAATGTTATCATATAAATCTATGCTAGGATAACTCCTCTTCAGCTTAAATGTGACATTCAATAGTACATTGATATTCAATTTATATAGTACAGCAGATATGTGATATATTTCGACAGAATTGTGGGTTTGATGATAAAAGCATGGCATTTGGCACACAGTTAGGACATACCCTTAGGAATATTTTTGGATATAGGGACATCGCATATTTGTCTCATGGTAGCTTTGGCGGCCATTTTACAAAATGGCGGCCTCAATTTACCATTTTCGCCATAAGTTGAACTATATCAAGTATGGTTGGTGCAAAACACATTCTAGTGGATATATGTATCATTTGTTATTGACATGTTAAGCATAGGCCTCACGTGGACTTGAACACAATTATGTATGGTGGCCTAACAGGGACGCAAATGACGTTTTTCTTCCTTGTCATGCTTATCATATCTGACAGATCTGTCTTGCTACATATGCACTAGAGCTCAGACATTGTGCATATCGTAAGCCTAGTATACACACATATGACACTATAGACACATATATACACACTATAGGACACACTAGCGATTCTGTACGCTGCCCGGCAGCGTATGTTTTCGCTCACGATTTTGGAACGCCGTACGAGTTGCGCGTGCAGCTGTACACATGATTGGCTGCTACCATTCGCGTTCGAACGCGATTGTTCATTGTTGGGCGCGCTGGT
>NW_014579677.1:22466-28027 GCF_000485595.1 Priapulus caudatus
CACACACACACGACACACACACACACACACACACACACACACACACACACACACACACACACACACACACACACACACACACACACACACACACACACACACACACACACACGGGCACGGGCGATCTATATGCCTCTTTCCGACGTTTTGAATCGAGCTAATTTTGCGCGATCGCTAAAATGTTACGGCATTGTGAAAAATGTTCAACCCGCCCGCGAATAATTGCTCTGTATATATAACATTGTTCGCACTATTAACACAACCAATTAACAAAGCAATTATTCGCGGGCGGGTTGAACATTTTTCCCATTGCCGTAACATTTTAGCGATCGTGCTCGCCGCAAGTGCGCATGCGCAAAATAAGCTCGATTCAAAACGTCGCAATAATATGCGCAATATATATATATATATATATATATATATACAGTCAAGAATACCTCGTGGTCGATGAGGTAATACTTGTGTCTGTTCTGCACGCGTGCTCACAAAGTCGAATTGAGATAGAATCAGATTGACTGAGAGGAAGTACTCGTGTTGTACGTTGTCCGAAGCAAAAACTAGTTTTACCAATTACATATTAGTCTTAACATTGTTTACAGTCTCAGACTCAGTCTTTTTCTCATAGACCGTTGACAGAAATATGTATATATATATATGTATATATACATATATATATATATATATATACATATATATATATATATATATGGTAAAGTTATGCGTTTTTCAGGCGCAGTGTGTAGAGTTCCGGTCTACGAGAAAAAGTTTATGTTTAGACTAATGTTAGGACTAATTTGTTTCTTACAACAGGACCCGAAGCTGGTGTCACGGAGTCGACTAGGTAACAACAACAACAACAACAACAACAAAAAGAAAAAAAAGATGAAAAAGAAGAAGAATAAGAAGAAGAAGAAAAAAAGAAGAAGAAGAAGAAGAAGAAGAAGAAGAAGAAAAGAAGAAGAAGAAGAAGAAAAGAAGAAGCAGAAGAAGCTAGATGAAGAAGAAGAAGAAGAAGAAGAAAGAAGAAGAAGAAGAAGTAGAATTGAAGATGACACAAGCGCTTGCGATAGTAAAGAACCAGAGAGACCCAAAGGCAAAAGAGAGAGCGAGTGGCTATAACAGGCACCACGACACAGCACACGACACACACACACACACGACACACACAGCACACCATCACACGACTGTACACACACAACACACACACCGGACGCACGCACGGCACGGCACGCACACACAGCACACACACGCACACGACAACACGCCGACGCATGCACACACACGACACACACACACACACAGAGTACACACGACACACACACCACACACACAGCGACAGCACACACACACATGACACACACACGATTCAGCACACACACACAACAGAGCACACACACACATCACCACACACACACGACCACACACACACTCACGACATAGCGCCACCACACACGAGACGACACATACCGCTCACACCATAGGCGATTACACCCATTACATGCATACATAGCACCACGCACATAGCACACATACCATACAGCAGGATACAGCACAGTACATGCACACATACACACACGACACACACACACCACACCACTAGTAACACACAGTACACACATTGCACACATTATCATTATCTATCAACACATACACACATACGACACACAACATACACACACACACCACACACACACACACACTACACATAGCTCAACACATAACATACGACACATACATGCATACAGACACACATACACACGTTACAACATACGACACACTACATACACCACCAGATACTACACACACATACACGAGCATGCACACATCACACCATTGGCACACATACAGCACATCGACACACATACCATCTCACATAACACACATACACACATACACACATACAACACACAACACCACGACACAACACACACACACACAGCACAGCAGACACACACACACGATTACACACAGCACATACGCACACACAGACACTCACATGAACACACACATGCATACACACATACCACACACACACGACGACACACACACACACACACAACACACCCCCCACATCAACACACACATACTCACACATACTATACAGCACATCACATGCGCATACCATACGAGCACAACGATACAGCACATACACACCATACACACATGACATGACCACAGAATATCACCACATACAGTACACCACATGCACACATATCACGGCATGCGATGCACACATACCACAACGATGCACCACACAATCATCGCACATAACAGCACATACACACATACAACATACACACATAGTAGCTCATACCACACAGCATACGACGGAGCTAACGACCACACAACACACATACAAACATGCTAACACAGCAACATGCATCACGCACATACGCACATTGACGAGCATACACACATACACACACATTACACACAGTACATACAGACAACACATACACACACAGACCATACACACATACCACACATACACACATGTACCTTATAAGCACACACATACACACCAGGCACACGCGCACCCCACGCATACACGCATATCGCACATACGGCCACATATATTTATATATATACACACACACGACACACACGCACGACACAACACGCACACGCACACACAGCACACCCGCCCACACATATACACGAGTATAAGGATTACATACATACAGCAAGCACGCGCAACGCAATCACACGAAACACACACACACACAACACACCACCACACACACACACACACCAACCACCACACACACACACACCACAACACGACACACACACACAAATCACACACAGCACACACACACACACACACGTAGCACACACAGAACGACACATACCGTTGCCACGCACGGACGAGATGCATGCGACGTACCAAAACACAGTACCCTGCCATTATTGACAATTATTGTCATAATAGTCGCCAAACAGCTCATTATTTCTGTGCAATATGTGCTTAGACACGATTCTTGATACAATTTCCGCTGACGATTGTATCTTACTTTAACGGTAAGGGTGTTAGTTGATGTTTGGTTACTCTTTAGAAGTGTCCAGTACATCTTGCTCTCTACTTCTCTCCTGCTGACCTGCACGTCACCGGCCTATCTATATCTTAATATGCATATATTAGATATGTTGACACACACATCACATATCAGCGCAGCCATCTGAATTTTTTTTTTAGTACCACGCGGAGGGTATATATATATGAATAATATAGTATATACTTATATAGGCATTCACATGATGCTTCCGTAAAGTCAAAATCTGCTAAAGGCTTTCTCATCTGCAATATTTTCTTCCTCCAGGTAATCTCGGCAGGCTAACCGGCGTAATTTACTTAATCACCTTCACATAAAGAGAGAGCTACGGCCATAACGCATGCAGCCCAAAGTGCACATGAGAGCGATAGATGCCGCATAGAGAGAAGGCTCCGGGTAGCTGAGCATGAAAGAACAACAGAATATGACGCGCCGCAGAAACAATTTGCTGCGACAGTGCGACATGAATGTAGGTGGCAAATCTTTACCGGTTCGCAGTTCTAGAAAAGCAATTAGAAAATCTTATAGCAGGAGAAGGGGAATGCAGCAATATATCTCTGGGCTAAAAGGGAATAGTATAAATATGTTGTTGACAAGAATACGGCATACATTTTACGCAGCAAACTATAAAGGCGTCGTTGCCTAGAATACAAAAAGCACTTGTTATTAGAAAAAGGTCAACCGAATCATTTCCTCACTACAGCTGTTTTAAGGTAATATCACGACTGCGATTGATAATCACAGACTGGCCCTCTACAAGAAACCTGTTTGTTACCACAGATCTTGAAATAGGTTAATCGAATAATAATTGTATAGGTCTTATTAACAGCTGCCCTGTAATTCAGGAGACAGCATCCAACGTAATTAACCTGTTAGCAGACACAAATAATTTTGGTATTTAATCAATAATAGAGTGATGAAAATGCGCTTCAGTTGCGCAAGCGCAAGCAGAGGCAAGCAGTTGTCAAGAAGCACGGTATTTTGTACACGGGCTTAAAAACACTAACTGTGAGAAGTATCACTCGTTTACTGATAGCAGTATTTTTGTTGTTAGCTAGCTGAGATCTCGTTCCTAACTGAATGAAACTAGGGGCTCCCACGAGTGCACGCAGAATATAGAGAACTGCGGAGAAAAGAGTACAAAAAGTATGTATAGATGCTAATGAACTCTGCTAGCTCATGAGCTAGACCCGAAACTTTTAAACTCAAAATTAACGCTAAAACGTGTTTAAAAACATCTCGTCGAACGCCAAGTACAAAAATGCGACCTTAGGCAGCGTTACACACCACGTGACCCACGCGCGGCACGGTCACGCCGACACGCACAACACCGGGAGAAGTACCGCACGCCACTGCGAATGCACGAACGCACTAGTGCACACACCACACCCACCACCACACACACACACAAACAGACACTGTCAGACACCAACAACTGAACATACATCCGGCGCATACTGCACACCACACCGACGCACTACGCCACTCGCCATCACCATATATGGCCGCAGCGAAGAGTCGCGCCGCCAGCACACGTAGGACGACGGCTCGAAGGCGGCTCTACATGACACCTAGGCGCGATGCACGGCACACACGCTGAGCAGCACGCCATACAACATGCCGCAGCCCCATGCACATGCACACACACACGACGTAACACGCATACATGCGATGCGCAGGTCACGCACACCCACACGCTAAGACGAGACCACACATACACTACATCGCGCAGGCCACGCACACACACGTAAAGACTCGCCAGTACATAACATTGCCGCGATGCACGCAGCACACGTAGAACACACACATAATTGATCACACACGACTCAGACGACAAACACGCACACGCCCACACCTCTTCTCCTACTCTCGTCCCTCTCCTCTCTCCTCCTTCCTCTCCTCCTCTGATCTCGTCCCTCTCCCTCACGCACAGCCACCACACACACACCCACAAACCACACACAAATGCACACACACACCCGCGACATCAGTACCTTGACACACGTCACACACCATAAAACACAATATGGCATACAACATGCATTGCCAGTGTGCCATCGGGCGAAGCAACGGCTTCGCGACGACACGCATCGGCAATACACGACTACACCACACCAGACACAGCCGACATAACACACACACCACCACACAGCAAGCACAGCAGCGAAAGCGACACACACACGACACCAGCACGCACACAGCCATACATCACACAGACACACACTTATTTAGGGATACACAATGATTGCAAAATATCGATTCTTTGCGGGAGATATTGCGCATCCGCGAGCCACCGTTTTCGAGACGTGACAGCCACGGCGCATAAGAAAAAAGAGTCAGCCGCTAAAGAAGCGTAGTGCCTGAGAGTATGGAGAAGGGCGGGGGCAAAACGAGCAAAGGGAAGGACGGGCAGGAACGACCCCAGCGACGCGACGATGAATGACAGACGCAGGACGAATGGAAGGGAAGGCGAGGCCTGACGCCCGTTGCGAACAACGGGCAGACAAC
>NW_014579678.1:0-3983 GCF_000485595.1 Priapulus caudatus
CGCACGTACGCACGCACGCACGCACGCGATACCGTACGTGGCGAACAGCTATAAGCTGTCAACTCACGTGTGCAAATGAATCGCTGCACACTCGGCTCCGCTTAACAACTTACTGTGCACTTTAGCTCTGCATCATCATCATCGTCATCATCATCATCATCATCGCCGTCGTCGTCGACGTCATCATTATCGTCGTCATCATCATCATCATCATCATCATCACCACCACCACCATCATCATCATCATCATCATCATCATCATCACCACCACCAAGGGAGGGAGGGAGGCTGCAGCTTTAGCGTAGCTCCAGCAGACAGCAGCCTTCGCTAAATCTTCCGTGGCATTTCACAGGTTTCGCGTATCTCCTGCATGCCTAGCGTAATCCGTCCGCTGCGTATCTTCCTGTTTTATGTTTTCGCCTTGCTCACATTGCGATGTCGCTCACAAAGAAAAGGACGTTACATGTTCAGGTCATCCGGGAGAAAAAAATGTAGCCTGTGTTTGAACATGAGCTCACGGTTATTCCGACGGTTTTAGACAAGTTAATTTAGTATTTTTTATATTTATTTTGTTATTATTATTCAGAAGGATGATAAGTCAAGAACGAAGGTGCCTATAGACGAATAATATAAGGAGGCGAGAATTGCGGGCAGATTTCGTTCGTAGAGGTCAGAGGTCAAATGTTCATCCGTTTTACGGAACGTGGTGTACGAGATTTTGGTGAAAACTGGCGATGTTATGCAGATTCATATCATGCCATATTGTGATGTGCTTGCGTTCGTGTGTGCGTGCATGTGTACGTGTGTGTGTGTGTGTGTGTGTGTGTGTGTGTGTGTGTGTGTGTGTGTGTGTGTGTGTGTGTGTGTCGTGTGTGTGTGTGTGTGTGTCGTGTGTGTGTGTGTGTGTGTGTGTGTGTGTGCGTGTGCGCGCGCGTACGGGCGTACGCGTGAGTGCGGGCGTGATTGCGTGTGTGTGTGCGTGCTAGCGTGTGTGTATGTACGTATATGAGCGCGTTCGTGCGCGTATGTGTGCGTGCGAGCGTGTGTGTATGTATATGTGTGCGTTCGTGTGTGTGCGCGCATAAGTGTTTGTTGTCCGCGTGACGAATACTGAAATCCATATCGTCATACTATCAACAAATGGCGTATTTGCTCAGCCCTAAAGGTAAGCACACATCTGTCTCTGCAAACTCAGCGAGCGTCGGTGTATTTGTTTACCCTCGCGCACGCACGCACGCACGCACGCACGTAACCTATTTTTTCTTTGATGAAGACTTGATAAAAAAACATTAGTCATTAAATGATGTCAGTATATGCTACCGTTAGACATAGATTGACCGAGAATCGACAGTGCGCATAATGATATTGGCAATTTGGTGCATTTGTTTGTTGATCAGTCTGGCATGTAGTCTCGTCTCCAAATAGTCATCGTTGTGTAACCGATTTTAAGCTTAAGCTTATGGAAACTGCCTTCGGATTCGGAATGTATATAACCACGCTGCCGCTCATGCTCATAATTACCATCTTAGCGTGCTGCAGATTTCCCTCTCTGTAATAACCAAAACGGCAAATTCTCTTTTAATTTGTCGTTTGTCGTCGTAATAGCGGCAGGCCGTCGCTGAAATTCAGACCGACTCAGTGCAGCTGTGTAACGAGCCTAAGTGAGTGAGCGTGGTTAACCGACAGCCCTGCACGCTGGACTAATGGCCGACATGACGGCTTACGTCACGCAAACCCGATTGCCGATCCTTCCTATCGTATGTAACGGCCGTATGTAGGCCTACGTGTGTGTGCGTGTGCGTGTGCGTGTGCGTGTGCGTGTGCGTTTGCGTGTGCGTTCGTGCGTGCGCGTGTATGTATGTATGTATGTACGAGCGAATCAATCTTGTGCGTGCATGTTGCGGAGTCATGCCGAGTCGGGCAGAAATGCGATATACTGACGTGAATTTCTTCTTTTTTCTCCCGCATGACTTGCTCGCCGATTCAGGTGCTAGTTGGAAGACCCGATGATATCTCAGCACACGCTTCCGCTACGGAGGCTTCGATGGGGCAGCCGGCTTTGTGCTCTTCGCGCCTAATTCGTGAGATGACGTCGAGAGTTTGGCGCGGGACTTTGATGAGGGTAAGAAATATTAATGCTGTAATGGAAATGCCTTGCTATAGTATTCTTTCGCAGCCGACGCGATCGCAGGCGTGTGTGTGTGTACAGCGTTGTCGTAGCGAGTGAATAACGGCTGTGTAAACATGTTTTAAAGAGCTTCGGCAGGCATAAATAACATAGTCGAGTGTTTCTTGTGCGTTGCTCTAAGATGCGCGTGTAATTAATTGGAAAAATTTGATGCCACTCTCTTTATGAATGAGCGTTGGGCGTCGAGGCGAGGCCTGTCGACGGCTGCTATAGAAATGTAAACGCTGACTTGACATGTGCGCAAACGCTTCATGAGTTCGCTGTTGTGTGTGCGTGCGTGCGTGCGCGCTTGCTTGCATGTTGTGTGTGCGTGCGTGCGTGCTTGCGTGCGTACGTGCGTGCGTGCTTGCTTGCATGTTGTGTGTGCGTGCTTGTGGGTGTGCATGCGTGCGTGTGCGCGTCTATGTTGTGGTTTCGTGTTTGCGGATGTGTGCGTGTGCGTGCGTGCGTGCGTGCGTGCGCGTGTGTGATGTGCGTGCGTGGCAGTGGCTATGCGTGCGTGCGGGTGTGGCTGGATGGCTAGCTGATGGAGTCGGCAGAAGAACAGATAGAGACCCGTCCACACCTCCGCTTCACGCGTGTCTCGCGAGGAGAGCAGCTAGTTGGTTGTTCATCGTTTATATGCTTGTATTCTTCGTAATATATTGTAGTATATTATAGGGGGTTTCGTTGTCGACACTGGTAGTGATGGTCGAAGGCGTATCGTGTATGATATAGACAGGTTTATTGTATATATGTTGCGACACACATAAGCGCAACCCGTAGAGTAGACCAAAACCAAGACTGCTCGACGCCCGTCAGCGTCAACTGTCGTATCAGACTTCTCAAGCCTTCAGAACCTCCACTAGGCATCGCAAACGGGAGAACTACGTCGTGCATAACAACATCCCGTAACGGAATCAAGGTCGTTCTCACTCGCGTGAACCTACTTTATTATTTTTATTCCCGCATTTATTTCCCTCGCAATATACGTCTCTATGTTGCTATGGAACTGTGGTTTCGCAACACTACAGTATTATTTGCCATTATATGGCATCGAGTGATAAGCTCATGTAGAACCCACCGCGCCGGCGGGGGGCTGGTGCAGCTGATATGCGTCCCGTAGACATGCACGGTCCAGGCGTCCGCGTCACACGTCTACAGGGTAGTAGTAGCGTAACAGTGTTCGTGCTCACATGTAGGTAATAGGAGGCTGACGCTCGTAGGTCTAATAACTTGTCGTAATACTTCTGTGTCACTATACCCCTACTGTAGCAATACTTGTATGTCGCTAGACTTACCTGTAGCAATACTTCTCTATCGCTTGACTCACCTGTCATACGTCTTACCTGTCGTAATACTTCTCTGTCGCTTGACTCACCTGTCATACGTCTTACCTGTCGTAATACTTCTCTGTCGCTAGACGGGGGCGGGGTGGGTGGGGTGGGGGCGTGAGAGCATATCGCCCGAGAGAGAGAGAGACGAGAGAGGAGAGAGAAGAGAGACGAGACAGAGAGAGAGAGAGAGAGAGAGAGAGAGAGCAGAGAGAGAGAGACAGAGAAGAGGGGGGGGGGGGACTGAGAGAGAGAGAGAGCGAGAAATAGAGAGTGAAGAGTGAGAGAGAAAGAAAGAGAGAGAGGAGCGACAGGGAGAGAGAGAGAGAGAAGGAGAAAGAAGAGAGAGAGAGAGAGAGAACTGCGATATTGAAAACGTTCGCGTATTTTTCCTTACCTTGCGTTTATTTATAATAAAACGTACTAACACACTCTTTTCCCGCTCCCTCTCTCCCCCTCTCCCCTCTCCCTCTTCCTGCCTC